>NC_134405.1:250332769-250633269 GCF_038048845.1 Mixophyes fleayi
GATGAAAGTCTATGACTAGCAGCACTGGTAATAGGTAGATAACTGTACACGAGGAACTTGATGGACAAGGAAACATGAGGGTAGTCAGTGGTCTGCGTATAGCAAGTTGTACCACTGCTATAGTGAGGAGGAATGTCCAGGAGTAACGAGGAGGTGATGAGAGTCAGCGGTCTGCGTATAGCAAGTTGTACCGCTGTCTGGGTGAAGGAATGGAATCCAGGTGAAGGTATCCGGGGAGTCAGTGGTCTGCGTTAGCAAGTTGTACCACTGCTATGTGAAAGGATACTGGAAACTGGTGACTCAGAAAACAGGGAACAGTGGTCTGCCTCTAGCAAGTTGTACCACTGAAATATATAAGTGAGGAGGAGCACGGGGAGATAAATGCAATGCAGAGTATACACGGGCACACTGAACTTGATCCCACGATGATATGCACACAATAATAATAACTGAGCAGCACTGCACAAATATACAAAGTCACGAGAACTATCCAGGCTAAACGGTAACACAGTCAAATGATAGCAATAGTCTCAGTGGATAGGAAACTCCGGAGGAGAACAACTCAGTCCAGCTAGATATGCAATACACCAGCACAGTCAATGAGAAGTATGCATACCGTGGTTCAGGAGAGCAGGCTGTCAGAGAGAGGTGCAGGGATACCTGAACGGCTGGAGGCCGACAGGATGCGAAGTCCCAGGAGGGTGGAAGCGGTAACCAAGTAGGTGCAGCGCACGCTAGGTAGACCAGCAAAGATGTACACAATACTCAGGAAGCAGTAGTATATAGAACTGGACACCTGGAGAACACGGGAGAGTTGAGGCGGTCTAGCTGAGATGAAAGCAGCGGAGCGTTGATCCGATGCAGACAGGCGAGTTGACACAAGCAGGAACGCTGTAGAAGCCCGGAGGCAGCGGATAGGAATCAGCTGGTGCAGTCACAATGAAACACGGGAGAGTTGAGGTTAGCAGTATACTGTAGAAGCACGGAGGCAGCGGATAGGAATCAGCTTGTGCAGTCACGATGAAACACGGGAGAGTTGAAGTGGTGTGGAGAATGTAGAAGCACGGAGGCAGCGGATAGGAATCAGCTGGTGCAGTCACGATGAAACACGGGAGAGTTGAAGTGGTTTGGAGACTGTAGAAGCACGGAGGCAGCGGATAGGAATCAGCTGGTGTAGTCACGATGAAACACAGGAGAGTTGAAGTGGTTTGGAAACTGTAGAAGCACGGAGGCAGCGGATAGGAATCAGCTGGTGCAGTCACGATGAAACACGAGAGTTGAAGTGGTTTGGAAACCACAAACGAACAACAGGAATCAGCAGGAGCTGAATACACGAGGAAACACAGGAACACCTTCAGAGGCTCATAGGGAATGAGACTCCAAGATCAGGCAACGAGGTATTGACCACAGGTGCTTTAAATAGGGAGTGTTGCCTGATCAGCCAATTAACTAAAAGGAACATGTACTGAAGGGTTAAAAGGGCTGCACATGCGCAGACCCTCAGGATAGTGGACGGCCACGGTTCCTAAACACACGAGAAGTAGCACTCACAGTCCGGTGAGTGACAGTAATGCTAGAAGGATCTTTTGAGACTTGCAACCATCAAAGGTAGGAGAACACCTCACGCATAGAGTTGACGGCAGAATCATCTTTAGGAGGCAATGCTGAAAGCTTGAGAAATATTGGAGGAAGTCTGTAATTGATAGAGAATGTAGTGGCAGAAGTAGACTTGTGTACGCCCGCCTATTGGCCAGCTGGCCGGGCGCCACGCCTGTAGCACCTGTAGAGCCTGTAGCGTCCCGGTTGTTGCCCGAACAACCGGGACGTGGAAACCAGAAGTTACGTCCCGGTTGGCGTAGCAACCGCCAGGGCGTCACCAGAAGCCACAGGAGAGTCGTGGCGGTGCCCGCGGCCGCCGCAATCTCTAACAGTACCCCCCCCCTTGAGGAGGGGTCAAGGAACCCCGACATCCAGGCTTAGTAGGAAATTTTTTAAAAAATGCCTTCATTAACCTCTCAGCATGGAGACGCCTCTGTGGTATCCAACATCTCTCTTCTGGGCCGTAACCCTTCCAGTGGACTAGGAATTGAATTTGACCTTGAACCATCTTAGAGTCAAGGATCCTTTCGATGATGTATTCCTGGTCTTCATTCACAATCAAAGGCCGGGGCCTGTTAGAGGAAGGCTGACTGAATTTGCTGGGAGCCGCAGCTTTCTTTAGAAGAGAACAATGGAATGTTGAGGGTATTTTTAATGAAGGTGGTAGTCTCAGCCTGAACGCCACTGGATTTATCTTTTTCTCGATTGGAAATGGTCCAATGTATCGGGGCCCCAGCTTCCTGCAAGGTTGTCGCAACCTGATGTTGCGTGAGGACAACCAAACCCGATCCATCAATTTCAATGAACATGGCGCACGATGGCAGTCAGCGAAGACCTTGGATTTTTGGGAGGCTTGCCCTAATGCAGAGTGCACCTTTTTCCAGACAGACCTCAACCTGGCAGTAAAAGCAGGTGTTCCGGAATCCCCACAGGAAACAGCAGTAGAGAACGAGTTGGATTTCGGGTGAAACCCTGTCACGGGCACTAGGAGTTTTACCCAGAATTCACCAGGTGTAGCTACACTTACCAGAAGTGCGGACCTCTGGGTAGTGTGGTGAATCAGTGGAACCATACAGTAGAATAGAGGAAAGGAATGTCAATAGTATAAATGCTGAGTCTTGGCACCGTGGAACTGTGATGGTACAGCAGTTTAGTAAACCGGATAAAATGAGAAAAGAGTCCAAGTGCCTTAGCACGCAGGTAGCATATAGCAGACCAGTACTTGATAACTGGATAACGTTAGGCAAAGACCAATCAACAATATAGTAGAAAAGTCAGCGACTTGCAGCTACAATACAGAGGCACTTGTAGACTTTAGTCCAGCTAATAGGTACCATACAGAGTAGTAGCTATATCACAAGGAAACATGAATGGTCTACAGCTGGTAAGTTTCACCACGGATATGTAGAGAAGATTTGTCCAGCGCAGGTGTGTAACAGAATAGCGTGATTGGTCTGCAATTGGCAAGTTGTACCACTGATGTGTAGAGAAGACTTGTCCAGGTGCAGGCGTGGAACGGAGTAACGCGAGTGGTCTGCAATAGGCAAGTTGTACCACTGATGTGAAGGGAAGACTTGTCCAGGCGCAGGCGTGGAACGGAGTAACGTGAGTGGTCTGCAATAGGCAAGTTGTACCATTGATTTGAAGGGAAGACTTGTCCAGGTGCAGGTATGTAATGTAGCAACGTGAGTGGTCTGCAATAGGCAAGTTGTACCACTAATGTGAAGGGAAGACTTGTCCAGGTGCAGGCATGTAATGGAGCAACGTGAGTGGTCTGCAATAGGCAAGTTGTACCACTGATGTATAGAGGAGACTTGTCCAGGAGCAGGCAGGTAACGGAGGTAGCGAGAGTAGTCTGCAGCGGGTAAGTTCTACTACCAATGTGGAGAGAAGACTTGTCCAGAAGCAGGCAGGTAATGGAGGTAGCGAGAGTAGTCTGCAGCGGGTAAGTTCTACTACCGTTGTGGAGAGGAGACTTGTCCAGAAGCAGGCAGGTAACGGAGGTATCGAGAGTAGTCTGCAGCGGGTAAGTTCTACTACCGATGTGGAGAGGAGACTTGTCCAGGAGCAAACGGATAACACGAGCAGAAACAGGAAACACCTCAGAGTCTCAAGGAATGAGAACCAAGAACAGGCAAAGGTAATAGGGCAACAGGTGCCTTAAGTACTGAGAGGTGATTAATTAACCAATGAGACTAGAGGCGAGGTATTAACAGTTCAGTGTTTCTGCACATGCGCAATCTTAGTCAAGGATGGCGGACGGCCGCGGCTCAGGAGAGGCGCCGGCAGGAGCGAGAGAGACCCATGTCCCAACCTAGAGGCACTAACAGTACGGTGAGTGACAGTACCCCCCCTTTTAAAGGTGGGCACAGAACACTAAGAACCAGGTTTGCCCGGATATTTGGAATAAAACTTTTTCAGAAGAGCTGGAGCATTAAGATCATCTGCACGGATCCAAGAGCGCTCCTCTGGACCAAAACCTTTCCAATGCACTAGGAAGCGAAGGACTCTCCTAGAGATTTTAGCATCAAGTATATGAGTAATCTTAAACTCCTCCTCTTGTTGAGCTTGAACTGGGCGAGATACTGAAGAAGGAACAGAAAATCGGTTGATGATGAGAGGTTTGAGTAATGAAACGTGGAAGGAATTGGAGATACGAAGGTTCTTCGGTAAAGACAGCTTAAAACAAACAGGATTTATCACTTGAACGATTTTATAAGGACCAATAAAACATGGAGCAAACTTCATGGAAGGAACTTTCAGGCGAATATTCTTGGTAGAAAGCCATACACGATCTCCAATTGTAAGTGCTGGAATTGCTCGCCTCTTTTTATCAGCAAAAAAATTGTATCTTGAAGATGCCTTTTTCAAAGAGAATTTAACCTGAGCCCAAATGGATTTAAACTTTTGACATAAACCCTCCACAGCAGGAACTTGGGTGGGAGGGAGGGCAGGAAATTCTGGGAGAGACGGATGGTGACCGTATACAACGAAAAATGGTGTTTTAGAAGATGACTCATGATACATATTATTATGGGCGAATTCGGCCCATGGAAGCAAATCTACCCAATTGTCCTGGTTGGCTGAAGAAAAAATTCTTATGAAAGTCTCTAGATCTTGATTGACTCTCTCGGTCTGTCCATTTGATTGAGGATGGTATGACGATGATAGTGACAGTTGGATACCCAAGTTTTTGCAAAGGGCTCGCCAAAATCTGGAGACAAACTGCACTCCTCTGTCTGAAACGATTTCAGATGGACATCCATGAATTCGAAATATTTCCTTGATGAAATGATCAGCCAATGTAGAAGAAGAAGGTAATCCTATCAAAGGGATGAAATGAGCCATCTTAGAGAATCTATCTACCACTACCCAAATGGTATTGCATTTCTTGCTGAGAGGAAGATCAGTAACAAAATCCATACTTATATGGGTCCATGGTTTAGAAGGAATGGGTAGTGGTTGAAGTAGACCCGCCGGTGTTCTAAGGGAAACTTTAAATTGGGAACAAACATCACAAGCAGCCACAAACTCCTTGACATCTTTCCTAATAGAGGTAACTTCGAGAGAGAATCTCTAATGTTTTTCGTTCTCCAGAATGCCCAGCAAAACGAGAGGAATGATACCATGACAAAATCTTTTTACGAAGAAGTGGTGGAACAAAGGTTTTCCCAAATGGTAGAACATTGGTGGAAGAAGCAGCTAAACTGACACATTTAGGATCCAGTATGGGACGATCAAAACAATCTTCAATATCAGAGGAAGAGGCCACCGCCCGAGACAATGCATCCGCTTTTTTATTCTTAGAAGCCGGTTTGAAGGTTATAATTAAGTCAAAGCGAGAGAAAAAAAGTGACCATCTTGCTTGTCGGGGGTTCATACATTGAGCTGACTGTAGATAGAGAAGATTTTTATGGTCAGTAAAAATAGTCACGGGGTGACGAGCACCTTCTAGTAGGTATCTCCACTCCTCCAAAGCCACCTTTATGGCTAATAGCTCCTTATCTCCGATAGCATAATTCTTCTCAGCAGGTAATAAACTTCGCGAGTAGAAAGCACAAGGATGGAATTTCTTTTGTTCAGATTTCTGAGATAGAATGGCTCCTAGTCCAACATTAGAGGTATCTACCTCAAGGAAAAAAGGAAGGGTAACATCAGGTTGTTGAAGAATAGAAGCAGTTGAAAACGCCCTCTTGAGGAACTGAAATGCTTGAAGAGCCTCAGGAGACCATTGCTTGGTATTAGCACCCTTACGGGTAAGCGCCACAATAGAAGAGACAATGGAGGAGAAACCTTGAATAAAACGTCGATAATAGTTAGCAAATCCTAAAAAGCGTTGAATAGCTCTGAGAGTAGTTGGCTGGGGCCAATGTAACACTGCATTTACTTTCTCAGGATCCATCTCCAGACCTACTCCAGACACAATATATCCCAGGAAGGGAATCTGAGATAATTCAAAGGAACATTTCTCCAGTTTACAGAATAACGAATTTTCCCGGAGTCTAGAAAGGACCTCTGCCACATGTAATCGATGGGATGAAAGATCTTGAGAAAATATCAATATGTCGTCTAGATAGACAACGACACAAACATACAACAAGTCCCGTAAAATCTCATTCACAAACCCCTGGAAGACAGCTGGGGCGTTACACAACCCAAAGGGCATGACAAGATATTCATAATGTCCATCTCTGGTGTTAAAAGCTGTCTTCCATTCGTCTCCGGCCTTGATCCGAATTAAATTATAAGCACCACGAAGATCCAGTTTAGTGAATATCCGAGCTCCCTTAATGCAATCAAAAAGTTCAGTAATTAGCGGAATGGGGTGACGATTTTTGATGGTTATGGCATTAAGACCTCAATAATCTATACACGGTCTCAAAGACCAGTCCTTCTTCTTAACAAAAAAGAAACCCGCTCCAGCGGGAGAAATGGACGGTCGAATAAACCCACGATGGAGATTTTCCTTGACATAGTCAGACATCGCCTGGGTCTCTGGTAACGCAAGGGGGTAAACACGACCCCTAGGAGGATTTTTACCATGTTGTAAATCTATTGGGCAATCCCAAGCCCGATGAGGCGGAACACGTTCTGACTGGGCTTTATCAAATACATCAGCAAAGGAGTTGTAGTGTGGAGGAAGACCAGGTGGACAAGGTGTTATAGATGATTTATTTATATTCACTGGAACCACTTGAGTCAAACATCTGTGATGACAATCCGAACCCCAGGAAATAACTTGCGGAACATTCCAGTCAATCTGTGGAGAATGGAGTTGAAGCCACGGAAAGCCAAGTACAATAGGACTAGTAGTAACCGGAAGCACTAAAAACGAAATTTGCTCTTGATATAAAGCCCCGATTTGAAGGTTTACAGGAATGGTACGTTGAGTAATAGTTCCATTAATAATTCGTGAACCATCTATGGCCGTAACAGCAATAGCTGTTTTTAAAGGAGTCACAGGTAAAGACCACTGACACACTAAGGAACTTAAAATAACACTCCCAGCAGCTCCAGAGTCCAGAAGTGCTTGCGATGTAAAAGACTTAGTAGAAGTGGAAACAGTAACAGCAAACGAGCAAACTTTAGAATTGAAAAGGTGTGGAGAGGATTCCAGGGACCCCAACCTTACCTCTCCAGAACAGGTTAGGGCCTCGCGTTTCCCGACTTTCTAGGGCATGAGTTCAGCAAGTGATTAGGATCAGCACAATAAATACAGAGCTTATTCTTCATCCCTCGTTCCCTCTCTTCTGAAGTCAATCTAGAACGTCCTACCTCCATGGGTTCCACTGAAGGTGAGGGATGATGAGATCGAGAAGGCAGGCGACCCGATACTTTAGGTGAAGACTCCTTTTCGGAATTTCTTTCTCGGAATCTCATGTCCACTCTGTTGCACAAAGATATCAACGCATCCAAAGAAGATGGTAACTCTTGGGAAACCAGCACTTCTTTAATCTTGTCAGCAAGACCTTGCCAGAAGGCAGCTATCAATGCCTCACTATTCCATTGGAGTTCAGAGGCAAGTGTGCGAAATTGAATTACGTACTGTGCTACTGAACGGGATCCTTGGCGTAATCGAAGAATACTAGAGGCAGCAGAAATAACACGACCAGGTTCATCAAAAATTCTTCGGAAAGTTGAAATGAACATGGCACTATCCTCCAGCAGGGGGTCATTTCTTTCCCACAAAGGAGAGGCCCATGCCAGAGCCTGTCCAGAAAACAGAGAGATTAAATAGGCCACTTTAGAGCGATGAGTAGGGAAATTTTGAGGTTGGAGCTCAAAATGAATAGAGCACTGATTGAGAAAGCCCCTACAAGCTTTTGGATCTCCATCAAATTTTGAGGGAGTAGGCAGGTGTAGAGTAGAAGCAACAGACACCTGGGATGGCACTGGGAGAGAAGAAGACTACGGGGGATTATTAGTAGAAGATTCATTTTGCACAGGATCTCCCCGAGAGACTAGAGACTGCAAACTTTGAAATAATTGTTGCTGGCGAGCATCTTGTTGTTCAACCCGAGTAACCAGGTACTGCAGCATATCCTTAGCTGTTGGTTCCGATTCTGGGTCTGTCATGGCCTGTTCTTACTGTGACGGGCACTAGGAGTTTTACCCAGAATTCACCAGGTGTAGCTACACTTACCACGAGTGCGGACCTCTGGGTAGTGTGGTGAATCAGTGGAACCATACAGTAGAATAGAGGAAAGGAATGTCAATAGTATAAATGCTGAGTCTTGGCACCGTGGAACTGTGATGGTACAGCAGTTTAGTAAACCGGATAAAATGAGAAAAGAGTCCAAGTGCCTTAGCACGCAGGTAGCATATAGCAGGCGAGTACTTGATAACTGGATAACGTTAGGCAAAGACCAATCAACAATATAGTAGAAAAAGTCAGCGACTTGCAGCTACAATACAGAGACACTTGTAGACTTTAGTCCAGCTAATAGGTACCATACAGAGTAGTAGCTATATCGCAAGGAAGCATGAATGGTCTACAGCTGGTAAGTTTCACCACGGATATGTAGAGAAGACTTGTCCAGCGCAGGTGTTTAACAGAATAGCGTGAGTGGTCTGCAATTGGCAAGTTGTACCACTGATGTGAAGGGAAGACTTGTCCAGGCGCAGGCATGGAACGGAGTAATGTGAGTGGCCTGCAATAGGAAAGTTTTACCACTGATGTGAAGGAAAGACTTGTCCAGGTGCAGGCATGTAACGGAGCAACGTGAGTGGTCTGCAATAGGCAAGTTGTACCACTGATGTGAAGGGAAGACTTGTCCAGGTGCAGGCATGTAACGGAGCAACGTGAGTGGTCTGCAATTGGCAAGTTGTACCACTGATGTATAGAGGAGACTTGTCCAGGAGCAGGCAGGTAACGGAGGTAGCGAGAGTAGTCTGCAGCGGGTAAGTTCTACTACCGATGTGGAGAAAAGACTTGTCCAGAAGCAGGCAGGTAACGGAGGTAGCGAGAGTAGTCTGCAGCGGGTAAGTTCTACTACCGATGTGAAAAGGAGACTTGTCCAGAAGCAGGCAGGTAACTTAGGTATCGAGAGTAATCTGCAGCGGGTAAGTTCTACTACCGATGTGGAGAGGAGACTTGTCCAGGAGCAAACGGATAACACGAGCAGAAACAGGAAACACCTCAGAGTCTCAAGGAATGAGAATCAAGAACAGGCAAAGGTAATAGGGCAAAAGGTGCCTTAAGTACTGAGAGGTGATTAATTAACCAATGAGACTAGAGGCGAGGTATTAACAGTTCAGGGTTTCTGCACATGCGCAATCTTAGTCAAGATGGCGGACGGCCGCGGCTCAGGAGAGGTGCCGGCAGGAGCGAGAGAGACCCATGTCCCAACCTAGAGGCAGTAACAGTCCGGTGAGTGACAAACCCGAGGTTGCAGAAAAACGGAGTATGCGAATTCTGCCCAGGGCAAGAGAGAGGACCAGTTGTCGTGGAATTTAGACACATAGATGCGTAGGAACTGTTCCAAAGCCTGGTTAGTTCTTTCTGTCTGTCCATTCGACTGTGGGTGATACGCCGAGGACAGACTGATAGAGATCCCGATGGATTTACAAAAAGACCTCCAAAATTGGCCAATAAACTGGGATCCTCGGTCCGAGACAATGTCTTCGGGAAGCCCATGGAGACGAAAAATATGAGTCAGAAACAAGGTGGCCAAGGTCCTGGCATTAGGTAACTTGGGCAAGGAAATAAAATGTGCCATCTTACTAAATCGGTCCACGACTACCCAAATGGTATTATGTCCTGCGGATTCTGGCAGGTCAACAATAAAATCCATCGAAAGATGGGTCCAAGGCCTGCTTGGAGCAGGCAAGGGTAACAACAGACCAGAAGGACGGTTCCTAGCAGATTTATTTCTGGCACATTCAGGACAGGCACGAGTGTAAGTCTCCACATCATCTGATAAGGTGGGCCACCAAAGCCAGTGAGAAAGAACTTCAATAGTTCTACGAATTCCTGGATGACCCGCAGAGCGGTTGTTATGCCCCTCCATGAGGACAGATTTCCTTAAGTGCACCGGGACAAATAATTTATTGACTGGTGTCTGAACTGGAGCGATTCTCTGGAAGTGTCGGATAGTGGCTCCTAAATCCTGGGTGAGTCTGAGATGAATAGAAGTAGAAGCAACAATAGGCAACGGGTCAGAAGGCTGAGGATGATGGGGCAAAAAACTTCGGGACAAGGAATCGGCCTTAGTATTTTTGGAACCTGGATGGAACGTAATGATGAACCTAGATCTGGTGAAGAATAGGGCCCAGCGGGCCTGTCTGGGATTCAGAGTTTTAGCGGTCTGGATGTATTGGAGGTTTTTATGGTCCGTGAAGATGGTAATGGTATGTGCAGCTCCCTCTAACCAATATCGCCATTCCTCCAATGCTAACTTAATGGGCAGTAATTCACGATTCCCGACATCGTAATTACATTCAGCAGGCAAGAATTTTCTAGAGAAAAAAGCACAAGGATGTAACTTTTTACTCTGTGGGTCTTTCTGTGAGAGGATGGCACCAGCACCGACATCCGAAGCGTCCACCTCCACAATGAACGGAAGTTCTGGGTCAGGGTGTCTCAGAACTGAAGCAGAAATGAAGGCAGCTTTGAGAGCTGAGAAACTTGCCAATGCTTCTGAAGATCACTTCGCTGGGTTAGCTCCTTTTTCGGGTGAGGGCAGTGATAGCAGCCACTAACGAGGAGAATGAGCCAATAAACCTTCGGTAATAATTGGCGAACCCAAGGAATCTTTGGATCGCCTTCAGGTTAGTAGGGAGGACCCAATCTTGGATTGCCTGAACTTTAGCATGATCCATTGCGAATTCTGATGAGGAGATGATGTACCCCAGGAACGTCACTGTGGACACCTCGAATTCGCATTTCTCCCGTTTTGCATATAGGTGATGTTCACGCTATTTCAATAAAACCTGACGGACATACTGACGATGCTGAGGTAAGGATTCGGAATAGATTAGAATGTCATCCAAATAAACAACGACTGTTTTTCCCAGGAATTCTCGTAAAACATTGTTGATCAGGTCCTGAAAGACTGCCGGAGCGTTGCATAACCCGAATGGCATTACGAGATATTCGTAATGTGCCGACTGAGTATTGAAGGCAGTCTTCCACTCATCCTCCTTCTTGATTCGGATAAGATTGTAAGCCCCTTGGAGGTCAATCTTCGAAAATATAGTGGCTGTTTTTAGTTGATCAAATAGAACAGATATCAATGATAACGGATCCCTGTTCTTAATCATGATATTATTCAGTCCACGGAAATCAATGCAAGGTCTAAGACTGCCATCTTTTTTTGAAACGAAAAAGCAACCTGCGCCCACGGGAGATTTAGAGGGGCGAATAAACCCTTTCATCGGGTTTTCTTCTACGTATAGCTTCATGGCCTGAGTTTCAGGAAAGGATAAAGAGTACAACCGCCCTTTGGGCAGCTTGGAACCTGGTATTAAATCAATTGCGCAGTCATATTCTCGGTGTGGTGGAAGTGAATCAGCTTTCTTTTTGCAAAAAACATCACTGAACTCCTGGTAGGGTACCGGTAACAATTCTGGACTAGGCTGTAGGATTCTAAGAGGCAAGGTCAAGCACGAAGTAGAGCACCCGGGACTCCAACGGACAATTTCCCCTCTTTTCCAGTCGATAAGGGGGTTATGACTGCGAAGCAAAGGATATCCCAGAATCAAAGGAGCAGAGGGACAGGTAATAAGGTAGAAGGAGAGTTCCTCCGTATGGAGGACTCCTACAGACAACCACACCATTGGAGTTCTAGCGAGAATTCTTCCCCCAGGCAAAGGGTTACCATCCAACCCACAGGTGGCAATGCTTGATCCTAGCTTGATATCCGGGATGCCAATCGTCCGAGCCAAATGTGCGTCCAGGAAGTTACCGGCCGCACCACTATCAAGAAAAGCTGTCAGGTACATGGATTTTCCACGGAAGGCTAAACGTCCAGGTACTAATAAGGAATTCTCTGAAGAGATGATTTGAAGACCTAAGCGCACCTCTTCACCTGTACTTAGGCTTTGGTGTTTTCTGGCTTATTGGGACAGGAACGTATTAAATGACCGGGTTGACCACAATACATACAAAGGCCTAATGAGCGTCTTCTGGAGCGTTCTTCTGGAGGCAAACGGTAAGCGCCCAACTGCATGGGTTCAGAGGAATCGAGCAGAGAGGTACCGGAGCTGAAGGACAGGTCAGTAGGTATGGATGACTCCCGTTCAGTCTTCCTTTCTCTGATCAAGGTCAGAGGTCACAAGCACAGGTTCGTAATCCAGGGACAAGCGAAAGGTCAGGTGCACTAGCGGAGGAGCAGAATCCGGTTTTCAGGCAAATGGTCGGGGTCAGAAGCGTAGGTTCAGTGGTCCAGGAACAAGCAAAGGTCATACATGGGAGGTCAATCAAAAGGTAATAAAAACCAAGCAGAGTGAGAACAAGCAGGCAGCAGAACTGAGGACAGGACGCTATAACCGGCAATGAGGCTCAGTCCTCATTGCCTTAAACAGTCCAGGTAGCCAATCAGGGAAGAGCCCTAGAAGTGTCCAGAGGCGTGACCTAACAGCTGATTACCAGGTGACCAATAGTGATTTAGTTCAGCTGCAAAAACATACCACCAAAAGACCCTGCCTCCTGAACCTCCAGATAGCCATGATTGGCTACCACCTAAAAGACCCTGCACGTGTACGCCCGCCTATTGGCCAGCTGGCCGGGTGCCTTGCCAGGGAGCCTGTAGCGTCCCGGTTGTTGCCCAGACAACTGGGATGTGGAAACCGGAAGTGATGTCCCGGTTGCCGTAGCAACCGCCGGGACGTCACCAGAAGCCACAGGAGAGTAGCGGCGGTGCCCGCTGCCGCCGCGATCTCTAACAGCATGATCACAAAGCAAAGGACTATATGCCATATATCAGTTGCATGCAATTCATCTTTGAACACAAATTACACTGACTTAAATGACAGAAAGGGGGCGGGAAGAGATGGATGAACGTAATAAAAGTACAGTAGAGGCATTCCCAAGCAGATGTGGGCGATTCAAGTTTACCTATATGCAGAAGCATGCTCCTTTGCTGATGTAAGGTTTGCTCCAGGGCAAGTATAACTGACAGATTATAATGATGACTTCACCAATATTAGAAGAACATTACAGCTGGGTGAATTCCACCACATTTCCTGTTTTGCTCACACAATAAACTTGAGGGTGCAGAGCTTTTTAATTTGATATGCAGTACTAAGTAGTTTAATAATTTTTTCACTTCATTACATTAATACATATTTTTAATTTTTTCAAAGCTATGCAGCATGCAGTGTCTTTAGAGCTTAGTTGCTCTCATATAACAGGGAAGCCATTCTTCCTTCACTTTAGCATGTCACCATGTGAGCAATTGAGCACTTATACTTTTGTAGCTGTTCAATTGCAGCATTCAAACATTTTCATATGACCGACCCCACCCTAGAGTATGTTTTATGGAGAAATATTAATTATTGTGCATAAGGGAAGCAATTGTCAAGCATATAATACAGTACTTGTATTCTATTGACGGAGACACTGCTCTGAGCTCTGATTGATTTAAATTGCCAAGCAATCAGATGCAATAGAAATTGTAGAAACCAATCTATTTTATCTGATCAGTTGGCAAGAACAAGAAATCAGTGCAGGGTCTCTATGTGGAACTCTATTTTTATTTTTGCCTCAAGAAAAGACCCTTGCAGATGCAAAAGCTTTGACATTATGGAGCTGAAATACTTATCTTTGTTACTGAGCTGACATTAATTTTTAACTGTATTGGTAATTAATACATTTTAATGCACATGTTTCAACATATTCTGTATTTGATTGCACCAGTATTTTTACCCTTAATAGAGGTCCTCTCACAACTCCATACTATCAACTGCCTACGTCCGCTGAGCCAAATTATCCACATTCTATGGACCCTGATCGCATCTCCATATCCAATATCTATGGACCACAGCTTCAGTACAACAACACTATAATAACCTCCTACCAACAGTGCTCTACTGCTACTGACAAATAAGATATAACTTTACTTTTAGGTTCAATAGGAAGAGGAACCTGTGTCTGCATCACATGCACACTTTCTCCCACAATAGAAAGGCACAATTGTGGCCCCTTAACTGCTCTCTCCTTATCTAGCAGTGATTGCTATCCTATCTGTAATAATATATCAGCAGGCATTTTAAACAATTGTTACAAGCTATAATAAAAAAATCTGACAATTAAGCAGAACAGATCTGGGGGCCACAGGTGAAAGCTCGGAGGACCACATGCGGCCCATCACTGTACTAGATAAATGATAGCTAGAATCTGGTTCCTATGGTCAACACCTTCATTTTTCCATTTTTGAAGGTTTAATACATCTATCCTATAATGTCTCTTTAAGACAGAAATACTTACAAAATCTTAGTTGGTGATATGTGTTTCAAGAAATTGAGGAAACTTTGACAAAAAGAAAGTGGAAGAGTTTCACTCTTAGTTATTGGATGAGCGTTTTGCAATGTGTTTAAATGAAACCCACAGATGAGAACTCCCACTGAGATTGTTGCTGCATTGTTTTAAAGTTTATCTAACTGTAACTACTGCATAGACTGCTAAGCACAAATCACTAATGGACTTACATTGTCTGAATAGGCAACATGGAGAACCAATTCCTGCACCTTAATATAATTCTTTAATAAAGAAAGTGGAAATGAAAAGCAAGCTGAAAATTATGCATTTTCCTTGATTGCAACACACACGACTAATCTAGCTCCTACTAAATGGTTAATACCTTCCCATCCCTCAGATATCTATTCCTTTAATCTTTATCATGTAACTTAAAATGAGAACTGAGCTGTCTAGTTTGACAGTGACAGGGATTCTTAGTAAGGTCTTTGGGTTGCAAGAGCATGTGATATTCTCATATTGGGTAGTCATCTATGATACTCTACCCCTTTCAATCGTATACCACTAATATGGTTCAATCGGAGCACAAGAGCGGTGCAGTCATAGTATTTTTTTAGTGAAAATTCAGACCAGGTATCTCATACATACATTGCCACTGTACCTAATTGTATTAGCTCTATATGGTCTGTGTTATAGTTTTGACCAGTATGCTTTCTCAAATAATCAATCCCTGCTTAACAGAAATATGATAAAATAGTAAGGAGCAAGCGTCGCGTGTGGTCTTGCCAGCACGCGTTTCGCTAATGTCTTTGACAAGGCAACCCGATCCGGCCTTCCCATTGGTCCTTTATAGTAAAAGGTCCACTCCTCCTTTTTATGTCATTCTTAGCAATGTTTGTGGGTAACCGTAGCAAATAAGACATTATTGGCATATTAAGGGACCAATAAATTAAATGAATCTACTCGTCATTGGTTTTAGTTGTACGGTCAGGAGAAAAACTGTAAATGTAGACATTCTTTTATAAGATATCGCTGAATCATTAAACTATTTTTATCTCCCTTTGTCTTGGGCGCATTATATATAGTGGGCAGCACGGTGGCTAAGTGGTTAGCACTTCTGCCTCACAGCGCTGGGGTCATGGGTTCAATTCATGGCCTTATCTGTTTGGAGTTTGTATGTTCTCCCCGTGTTTGCGTGGGTTTCCTCCGGGTGCTCCGGTTTCCTCCTGCACTCCAAAAAACATGATGATGATAGTAGGTTAATTGGCTGCTATCAAAATTGACCCTAGTCTCTCTCTGTCTGTGTGTGTGTGTATGTTAGGGAATTTAGACTGTAAGCTCCAATGGGGCAGGGCCTGATGTGAATGAGTTCTCTGTACAGCACTGCGGAATCAGTGGCGCTATATAAATAAATAGTGATGATGATAATGATGATGATGATGTGTGACCAAGTACAAATATGGACTATCCAAAAAGTTTGTATATTATCAGTCAGGAGCAAGGTAAGTAATATTGAGAAAGATAATTTAAAAAAGTTCCATAATATATAGATTATCACAATTTATGTACAGAGATCTATAGAATGTAGAAAATGTTGGTCCATTTAATATTTATATTACATAAATATACAGTAGGATCTAACTATGCATTACAGCGTGGATGTCAATACCCTTATGTATAAATATCCTATAGATTATACATTACATTACAGTATGTCGATCCCATATCCTATGAACAGAAAACTAATACTTATGAATTGTCTTGAAACATAGCTTCCTATTCAATAAACCCTTTTTATGTTTTTCTAGTATAATAACTTAGAAAACTGTGTACAGTGAAGGTGAATAATTTAAGTGAAAATAGATGTATATAGATAATAAATCCCTACCTAAATCTAACTTAATTATCGATGTGATAAGAGCTATATTGAAAATAAATATATATGACCTGCCATTCAGTGTTTTACTATTACAAACATAAAACAATGTAAAAAAAATATAATTAAAAATAAAATTCATAAATGTGTTATGCCCTAAAAATTGAGAAAATATATACTGGTTATGAATAGTATCAGAACATACTGGATTTACTAGTGGAATATTAATACTGCCTTCAATTGGCATCCACAAGGATTTCTATATCTGGGAATTATTGGCCACCTATATAGATAAAGTTGTTAAATTATATGCTGCCCATGTAGTTAATATTATAATAACCCAATTAGGTGGTCTGAAAAACCATAAAATGATTGTAGTCATTAAGACCATATGGAGCTAAACTAGCCATAAGAAAAATCCACTTGGATTCCCTCTTCAAAAGTTCTGCATTTAGTTCCCCCCCCCCCCCCCCTCTCAGGCACATTTTGATTTTTTCCATAGCAAAGGCCTCCAACAAATTTGGGTTAGAATTGTGACATCTCATAAAATGCTTAGCCACAGAAGTCAGTGGCTTAAATTTATCATTGTCCCTTTTAGCTCTCTTGATGTTGCCCACGTTTCACAATTCTCTTCTTCATTGGTCTGCTAGTTATGGCAACGTAAAGTAACTTACAAGTCCAGGTCAAACAATAAATCACATTTGGGGAATTGCAGTTTAAAAATCCATTAATTATCCAAATCTTCAAATAACAGTCCTTATTTTATTTGGTCCATACCATGAATTGACACACCTTACAGGTGCCACACCTGTAAAAACCCAATGGTCTATTCTGGATGTTTTTTCTTTCTGGTCCCAATGTACTATGTATGATATGATCCTTTAGATTTCTTGATCTTCGCCAAGTCATGGAGTTCCTGTCCCCCAATATTTTTTCAAGATCCACATCGGACCTTAATACATCCCAATGTTTTTGGAAGATATTTGTTACTTGTTGCCAAAACATTCCTATCATTCATACTTTTGAGTCTACATTTTTTAACTTTGGAGGTAGGTAAATAAGGGTTTCTCTTTGTCTTCCTTTTACAGACTTTTCCGCCTTGCAAATAATACGTTTGCTATAACCTCTACTCCTTATTCTGCATTTCAGTTTATCTGTTCTTTGGACATAGATCTTATCATCTGAACAATTGTGCCTTGTCCTTAAAAGTTCTCCCTTTGGTATTCCCCTAATAACCGCAGGCAAATGTGAACTGGCAGAGTGTAGTAGGCTATTGGTAGCCGTTTTCTTACGGTAACTATCTTTAATGAATTTACCCTCATTTGTCTTGGAGATCGTCAGGTCCAAGGAATGAATCTTATCCTGATAAATCTCTGAGGTTAATTTTAAGTTAATACCATTGGTATTCAAAACCCCAGGAAATTCCTGAAAAAGTATCTTCTCCATCCCACAGAATAAGTATATCATCGATATATATCTAAGCCACTTGCTTATGTGACTGGTATATCGAATATTAGCATCTGTAAAGACTCTTTCCCTCTTCCACCATCCAAGAAAGAGGTTAGCATATGTGGGCGCGTAAGTGCTCCCCATTGCAGTACCTCTAATTTGCAAGAAGAATTTCTCTTCAAAAACAAAATAGTTTTTGGAAAATACAAATGTCAGTAGTTTCATAATAAAGCCATTTAGGTTGTCCCTTTGTCCCATATCAAGAAAGTATTTTACTGCCTGTAACTCTTGCTAATGTATGATGTTAGAATATAGGGATTCAACATCAAATGGAGCCAGTTTGATAGTTTCATTCACTGTTACATTGTTAGGTTTAGTTAGTACATCCAGTGTATCCCTAATGTATAAGTCAAGATTGATAACATAATGGCGAAGATATCTGTCTACAAATTTACTTGCATTTTCAGTGACACTTCCCATGCCAGAGACTATTGGTCTCCCTGGTGGGTTGTTTTCATCAATGCACTTTTGGTAAAATGTAGAATGTTGCTATTTTCGGATTATTAATCTGAAGAGATTCAAAGTCCGATCGTGATATAACACCCAAAGATAAGGCATCCTGTATAAGGGGATTATATGCGATTGATCATTGGCTGTTGGGTTAAAGATGAGTCATTTATAACAGTCATCACTATCAAGCTGACGATAAACTTCTTGTAAATATTTTTCATGGGGCCACAGCACCACAATTCTACCCTTGTTGGACGGTTTCACAATGATGTCATCCCAACTCTCAATTTCCTTTAATGCCCTAGCCTCCTCTTTGGTTAAATTATTCCTCTTATTGAGACTGAATTTGGAGTGTCGATATAGAATGTCCAAATCCCTGGATACCAAGTTCCTATATGTTTTTACCTGAGGACATATTGAAACATCTGGACAAAAAGTAGATCTTTTCTTTTGTAGCAAAGGTAATTTGTCAGATGGATTAATTTCAAGATACACAGGGCTGTCTGATGTATCTAGTTCCTCTAAAATTTGTAATGCTTGCAGTTTTTCTGCAGAATCAAATTGCGGAATATTGGGATCTAGATACATATTCGCAGTAGTTGCTTATTCCCTCTAATTGTTTATAAAAAAACTTTTTGATTAAGAGTTTCCTAGAAAACAACATTAGATATTTCTTCCACTCAAATCTGTTCATATGCTGAGTGGGCGAAAAAGGATAGACCCTTACTAAGAAGTGAAATTTGGTGGATATTGAGGGATCTATTAGATAGATTAATAACCCTCAGTGTCATCTAGTAGCGAGCCTTCCTGTTGTTCCTCCATATTAATTGATGTTGTATTGGGAATTCCTGTTCCTCCATTGTTTAACTTTATCTTATTTTTGTATCTCTTACCTCCCCTTCGTAACTGCTTTGGTTTGAGCCAAACCTACGTTATAGGTTTAAACCTAAAAAATCACCATTCTATTTCCGAGGTGCTGTAACCTGATACAGATCTTTTCTCTTTACGTATATCCCATCTAAATACTCTGTTGTTAGTATAAGTATTCTTATCCCTAGAAAACTTATTAAACATTTTTTCAATAATCGTTCTTTCAAAGTTATCCAAATCTTGCTTGAATTTGTCGTACGATTTCTGGAATTGTTCCAAATTCTCATATTGTTTTAATTTTTCCCCTAACGATGTTATTTTTTGGGAGTAAGTATCCAACAGTCAGCTATCATGTTCAATAAGAATGCTCATAAGCTCATTTGAACATTTGAGTTCATTTGAAAATTACAGTTTGTCAGAGAGGGTGTGATACATATTTTCCACAGTTACATGATCGGCATTTATATGGTTATATAATACAGACACTAGGGCGGGGGCGCCAAGCCTGAGGGCCTCTCCCCCCCACCTGCCATCCCCGTCTTGGCTACCGACCCAGAAAAAAAAATACTTATCTGATCGCTGCAGCGCCCACCTGCCTCTCTCCCTGTTCTGATGGCACTGACGCCATCACGCCCTACATTTTCATTGAGGAGCGCTCAGAGAAGAGCCACAACTCACAATTCTTGTGAAAGAAGATAGAAGAGAAGAAAACAGAAGAGAAGAAGGCAGTAGAAAGGTAAGTAAAGGAACTGAGGCACCATGGCGCAGTGTTATAAAGGGGAAGCAGGTAAAGGGGAGCAAAAGCAGCATGGAGGGCACAGTGTGAACTAAAGATGCTCACTAACCCCCGTGTTTTGGTTTTGGATCTGGATTTCCGTCGTGTTTTGGTTTTGGTTTTGCCAAACCGGCCTTGCGTGTTTTGGTTTTGGTTTTGTTTGGTTTTGTTTTGCAATTTTGTTTAAAAATCAATGTTTTTGGGCATAAAATAATCAAATTTAGTGCTCCACCTGTTTCTTGGATAAGTAAGGTAATTCTAAAACTAATAAATTAGGAAGAAAACAGTTTAATCCCTGGTAGGCCGTCCTTAATTCTGCACACAAACCTGATTGTCTTCCTCTTCATCTTAGCCTATTGACAATGCAGCCATCGTCTTTGGGTGTATATTACACCCTACACTTATAGTTAAATATCTAAAGAAATGGACAGAGGCAGTTTGGTTTCAATCTCTATAGCACCCCCCCTTCACTTGTAGTTAAATAGAAAAAAAGCAGCCTGCATAGACTGTACAATATAAAAAATAAATGGACCAAGGTAGTTTGGTGGCTGTCTATGACCCCCCCCCCCCGCCCTGAACTTGTAGTTGAATAGAAAAAAAGCAGCCTGCATAGACTGTAGAATTAGAATATAAAAAGAAATGGACCAAGGTAGTTTGGAGGCTGTCTATGACACCCCCTCCCCCGCCCTCCACTTGTAGTTGAATAGAAAAAAAGCAGCCTGCATAGACTGAACCATATAAAAAATAAATGGACCAAGGTAGTTTGGTGACCCCCCCCCCCCCCCCGCCCTCCACTTGTAGTTGAATAGAAAAAAAGCAGCCTGCATGGACTGTAGAATTAGAATATAAAAAGAAATGGACAAAGGCAGTTTGGTATCTGTCTGCATCAGACCCCCTTTCCACTAGGAGTAAAATAGAAAACTATTCAGCCGTTAGAGTGTCTAGAATATAAATAGAAATTGAGAAAGGCAGTATGGTATCTGTCTGCATCAGACCCCCTCTCCACTAGGAGTAAAATAGAAAACTATTCAGCCGTTAGAGTGTCTAGAATATAAATAGAAATTGGGAAAGGCAGTATGGTATCTGTCTGCATCAGACCCCCTCTCCACTAGGAGTAAAATAGAAAACTATTCAGCCGTTAGAGTGTCTAGAATATAAATAGAAATTGAGAAAGGCAATTTGGTATCTGTATGCATCATAATCATCAACATCATCATTAGTGCCCTCGTTGCCTACACGAATCTCCCCCTCGTCCTCTTCTTATTCCAAAGTGGCATCCTCAATTGGTGTATCATCGGCTACACACGGGCTGTTGAGGCACACATCAGCAGAACTGCTGAAAGGACCCTTCTTTATGGGTACACTGTCACTAACAGAATGCTCACGATTATACATACCACTGGTGGATGGACTCTCCATAGGGATTGGTGTCATTTCTGTTTCAGAGCATACATTATCCTCTAATGCCTTACTGTTTTCTTGCAGCTTGGCTTTGACGCGTAACAGTAGTTGTGCACCACTTGTAGACTCCAAATTGCTTGGTCTTGCTTGGTCATGAGTGACCGTACAACAAGAAGGCTCGGTAACATTTTTGGATCTGCCACTAATAGAGGAAGCCGAAGGCCTCATTCTTTGTTTGCCACTGCGTGTGTAGAATGGCATGTTGGCAATTTTTTTTTTTATCGGCACCTAACTTTTCCTCAGTTACACTTTTTTTTCGCTTCAACACAGTAAATTTTTTTTGGGTGTGTGTTTTTTTCCCTGATTTAAAAAGACTATGTACTTTGACATCGCCTTTCCCAGATGATGTACTGGGAACACTACCATCAGGACTGGTGACAGAACCGGGTTGCTGATTCTGCTCATATGTGGACTGCTTTGAATCCATTTTAATGAGG
Organism: Mixophyes fleayi; assembly: GCF_038048845.1. Taxonomy (NCBI): domain Eukaryota; kingdom Metazoa; phylum Chordata; class Amphibia; order Anura; family Limnodynastidae; genus Mixophyes; species Mixophyes fleayi. The sequence goes on from NC_134405.1 coordinate 250,354,663, forward strand.
CCAAAGCACTTGTAGTGCCAAAATTGTATTAGATAGATACTGCTGACAAATATGACTTTTGACAGCCAGAAAAATTAGTGTTTCACACTGGCGAATATGGGACACCCCAAAAGCACTTGTAGTGCTAAATATTGTTTTAGATACTGCTAAAAATATGACTTTTGACAGCCAGAAAAATTACAGTGAAACACTGGGGAATATGGACACCCCAAAAGCACTGGTAGTGCTAAAAATTTTTTTTATACTGCTGACTTTTGACAGCCAGAAAAATTACTGCAAAACACTGGGGAATATGGGACACCCCAAAAGCACTTGGAGTGCTAAATATTTGATTTTTATACTGCTGACAAATATGACTTTTGACAGCCAGAAAAATTACTGCAAAAGAATAGGGAATAAGGGACACCCCAAAAGCACTTGGAGTGCAAAATATTTTTGTACCTACTGCTGACAAATATGACTTTTGACAGCCAGAAAAATGACAGTAAAACACTGGGGAAAAAGGGACACCCCAAAAGCACTTGGAGTGCCAGAAGTTGAAAAAAAAAACCTTCTCTATCCTCCTCTTACTGCTCTAACAATTGGTATTAAGATTAGAATTGTATAGAATAGAAACAATAATGTGTCCAATTATTGCTCTGTCCCTGCGCTGATATAGCCTGTGACCTCACCCTGCTCTCTCCCTGTCAAATGGCGATGGATTGCTGTGGAGGCTGGTATTTATGCTTTCCAAATCTCGCGAGAATTGAGTTCAGAAATACAAATAAGTCACGATAACGTTTTGCCTAGATTTCGATTCCGAATGGGCGGGAGAGTACCGACCCTGCTCGGTTCGGTACTCGGATAGGCTAAATTCGGATGGATTCGGATCTCGGGGAACCGAGCCCGCCCATCTCTAGTGTGAACATAAGGGGTCACAGTGTGATCATAAGGGGGCACAGTGTGATCATAAAAGGGCACAGTGTGATATTGAAGGGGCACAGTGTGATGGTGAAAGGTCACAATGTGATGATGAAGGGGCACAATGTGATGATGTAGGGGCACAGTGTGATAAGGATGGGGTGAACAGTATGATGATGAAGGAACACAGTGTGATGTTGAAGTAGACAGTGTGAAGATGACTGGGCACAGCGTGATGATGAAGTGGCAATGTTATGTTGAAGGGGCACAATGTGATGATGAAGGGGCACAGTGTGATGGTGAAGGGGCACAGTGTGATGGTGAAAGGTCACAATGTGATGATGAAGGGGCACAATGTGATGATGTAGGGGCACAGTGTGATAAGGATGGGGTGAACAGTATGATGATGAAGGAACACAGTGTGATGTTGAAGTAGACAGTGTGAAGATGACTGGGCACAGCGTGATGATGAAGTGGCAATGTTATGTTGAAGGGGCACAATGTGATGATGAAGGGGCACAATGTGATGTTGAAGGAACAGGGTGTGATTATTAGGATGCACAGTGTGATGATGAAGGGGCACTGTGTCATGTTGAAGGGGCAGAGTGTAATCATAAGAGGGCACAATGTGATGTTGAAGGGGCACAGTGTGATAATGGTGCACAATGTGATGATGATGGTGTACGGTGTGATGTTGAAGGGGCACAGTATGATAGCAGTGCACAATGTGATGAACGTGAGTAGTGTGATGAAGGAGCGGACACTGTGATGCAGTAGGGGGCACAACCAAACTAATTTGCCAAAAATGTAAAATTTTATTAAAAAGAATATATGGTCTTCATTTATATTATTCATATAGCAATTCATGTTTTCTATTTAACATATTTTTGTATTACTTACTTTATTAAAGTTTATTATATGATTTGAATGAAAAGAAAAAGCACTATTAAATGAGCAAAAAATGTATAAAGGAGGAGAGCACAAATTTATTTTATCCAGAGGGCACCAGACATGCTAGCACCAGCCGGTTTGGAAAGTCAACAATAATGACATTGACAGTATTATTAGGTCGGCAACTGAAATGTAGACAGTATTATTAGGTCGGCAACTGAAATGTAGACAGTATTATTAGGTCGGCAACTGAAATGTAGACAGTATTATTAGGTCGGCAACTGAAATGTAGACAGTATTATTAGGTCGGCAACTGAAATGTAGACAGTATTATTAGGTTGACAATTCAAATGTTATCTCACTTTTCTTTATAAACAAATTTCTTCTTCCAAAAAAGAATAGAAACATGAACAGGTAAAACACTCCCACATAGAGACAATAGAGGTTATCTGCCTATCAGAAACATCAGATGTAAACGCTCAGTAAAATCCTGTAGGGCCTCAAGGATGCTGGAAATGGAGCTTGAAAGATAGATGTCCAGAGTTTTTTAGGGAGAAACAGCTTGGCCCCGCCAAGTTTCAACTCTCAGGTGTTTTCAAGTCAATATCAATATGGAAGAATTACTGAATTATTCATGAATTTACATTGACTCTGGACTTGTAAGTTTACAGTTTCTTTTGTCATATGGTGGTGCTGTGCATTGCCCTTCGATGTGAATTATTTCTATCTTTATGTCCTTTGAAATAAGTGACTTTCTAACCTCTGGAACTTATTTCCTTGTTTTCCAACAACCTGGTTTGATTAAGATCAACGCCTCTGGATTTCCCCAATATGTACACCCGATTCAGCGCTGCACCATGTAGAGACCAGCATGCTCCGGCTCCACTCAGTTCCCAGCCACGGGGATCAGACCATCAGAGAATCGGGTAATCAAGTTTAATTTCTTGTTACTGTGACACCACGTCACCAATAGCTGCATAGAAATGCAAGTCGCCAATAACTGCTTCACTAATGGAGGCTGATAGTGGTACTGCCTCACATTTTGCCCACCAGCAACTACAATTGTTATACCGCTACCTCATGGTACCCACACCTTTTAGATTGTAAGCTCATTTGGGCAGGGCCATCTTTACCTTCTGTTTCATGTCATTGTGTGTAATTTGTTTGTGTCATTCTCTCAATGTACAACACTGCTTTCAGCGCTCTTTAAATAGAAGATAATAATAAAATGGAAGTCATCTGAATTTTTTTGTAACTGCAACTCCAGGTAGTAATCTCTAAGATATTTCTTTTTATAATGTAGCTTGGAAAACATTCCCCTAGATCAGGGTTTATCCATATATTTTTTTAAACATGTGTGATGGTAAATGTTTACCAAGTACCCCCTAAAGTATGTTAATTTATACAAACTACCCCATATTGTGTGTAAATGCATTACAAGTAGCCCCTAATCTGAATGCATTTAAACCAAGCCACTTCTTATACAATTAAAGGTTTTAAAAATACCATGCGTTTATACACAACTAATCAGTAGTGTAAATGTAATATGATATTAGGTTACATTTAACAGAATGAAGTACCCCTTGAATCTGTCTGAAGTATTCCTTTAGGTACAAGTATCACAGGTTGAAAACCTAGGCTGTATAGTATATTTTTGCAAGTTTAAATTTGGTGAAGAGCAATATGTCAGAAAACATGAAATTTCACAAAACAAATCATCTCCAGAGTGTTTGGTTCTAGGATAAAATTATTACCTTAAGATACACTGTGTTATTCACTCTCTAGTACATAGGTGAGCTATATTGCTTTAATCTACTTTACTATAAAAACATAGCAGTGGCATATACCACAAAATAATTTGAAATTTTCAATCATATTGTTCACATACACACAATGCCTGATTAAACATAACATGTTTATTAATAATAAAATAATTATAGCAATAAATAAAGTGTTATGACACCAATAACATTACAGAACTGCATAAAATCATATTACGTCGCTTAACAAAATATACTACTAGTGGCGTAAAATATGTACAACACAAGGCGGGAAAGATGTTTGTTTAAATTGGCCGAGCCAGAAACAGTGTACCTATATGTGTTTGTACATCATGTATAGTAAGGGATGTGTGTGCACATCGTGCATGTGTATAGATATATGTATGTACTATTGTGTTAAAGGAAAACAATACAATAAATAGAAGCATGAAATATATACAATATCATGAAAAAAATTAACCAGTAGATATACATGTAAACAAACATTTAACTTCATCCAAGCCTCCAACTCTCACAGTTTTAGTGTGTGGGCCTATATACGTATAGACACGCACACATACATGTATACATTCACACATAAACATGTACACATGTATTGCATACACATACACACAAACACACACACAGACACACATTCAATATATAAAGATAAGGAAATATATCCTTGTAATATGAAAGAATAATTTGATATGATGCATGCTGAGGTGATCTGTTGAACAAGACATTCAATGCTTTGTTTGTATGGACACATACTTATGTGGTCACTCGTTTACTCTATAAAGTGTTATACCCATAGCTTTCTAAATACAGGAGACCAAATGTCTGTTGACAACTATTGTAGAGTTGTTCAGCTTAAGGATGATCCAGGTATCATGGTATAAACATGTGCTTGCTGACCTATTCCTATTAAGACATATAATTCAGCAAAGAATGTGCTTTTAAGGGCTGCATTTGATCCATACAAGACAACGCAGGAAGGTCCATTTAAGGATTCATTTGCCAGAAGGTATAAGTCATTATATTATATACATGTGTTATTTAACAAAATTCATGGAAATAGGAAAGTCTCTTGTAAGTAGAATTCTGTGGTTGTATGTTCGGCTATAAATGATACATAAAAGGGTAATTTTTAGCTGGGGTTAGTAAAAATAGCTCTAAAGAACACAATAGTAACCATGTCTGATCATGGAGAAAATGTTTCTTTACCACAGAGCAGCTTTGTTGGTGAAACTTAATATAGCTTAAAAACACTCAACATATTTCTAGTAGTAACACTGTCTTTTTGGTTTCTTGGGTTTACATTTTTAATCATCGGAGCAACTACACCAATATAGCGGATTGGTTTCAATTGTAATTGTGCATATTATAATATCTAATGTCAGAATTCTTGTAGATGAAATGGTCTGAAGGGGTTTAAGTTATGCGAGTCAGAGAGACCGGCTCCGTCCTCTCCATAGGAGCCTGGCATAAAGTTGCTGAATCTGGGAATGCACTGTAGGTATAGCATTGCCCTCTTGTATGGTAAATGCCTTGGAATGTCCATAGAAAGGGATATGATAGACTTCTCAATGGAAGGACAAAGGAGAAGCTGATGGTGATACAATTTCACCTCCGGATATCGGATAAACCAACTGGTTTATCAGAGCTCTCTGTGGCACTGAATGCTATTTTGTTGTTTGAGCCTGACTTCCCACGGGTGTTTGGCTGTACTTTGTTATTTTTATCATTTTTGGTGGATTTGGCACTATCTCTTTCCAGATCAGATAAAGAATCACTGTGGTTGCGGGGTAGCTTGCTTGAGTCTCCTTTAACAGAATCTGCCTGTTTTTTACCAGGGCTGGCACTAGACCCAACAGTACCATCTCCTTGCATTGCAGACGTGCAAAAGCTAAGAATGTAACACAGGCTTCCCCAATTCTGTGCACACTGAGCTTGCACACTGCGAGTAATTGCTTCCTTCACCTCATCCCCGCAGGTAAGCAGAATGTTGACCAGATCAACGTACGGCCTAAAGAAAGAACATATTTAAATATATTATTATAATTTGCATCATGAAAAACTGGATTTTTGTCTATTGTACTCTAGTCCACTACTAAATTTGTTGTAATAATCTAAACGGTTACATAATTTACCCTTAGAATCTTATATGACGCATGATGCAACAGAAACATGATATGATCTATATTTATATTCCATAAACAGCACTTAAAAGGGCAGATTCATCTTCCTGCGTTGTTCCGAAAAACAAAAACGTGGGATTTTTCAGAAAATCTATGCTGATTTTATCTTGCAGCCTATAGAGCTGCGAGATAAAATCTGCTGATATTTTATGGTAATTATGCACACCCGCGTTGTTTTTCTGAAGAACACAGGAATGTAAATCTGCCCCTAAAGATGGGTACACACTACGGAATTTTCCACCAACTTTTTATGCCGAGCGATTTTACATGCAATCGATGTTCCGATCGCTCGGTCCATGAACTGCATACACACTAGCCTTGTTTAGGACGATAAAGGGAAAAGCGGATGTCCCTTTAGTGACTTTTTACAACCATGTTGTCGTGAGCAATGACTGTAATTTCGTACTCACTGTTGTGGATCGGTCGGAAGTTTATACACACTACACAACGGAAACGAGATTGGAACGAAAATATTAAACGGTACGACCAACCAAATGAGGCGACAATCGTCCATTTTGGGCAGACTTTCGACCATAGGGTCACTGCACACACTGACTCGACTTTTGAACGAGCGTTCGTATGTCGGCTGATTGAGCCGATTACTGGACGAAAACCGTGTAGTGTGTACCTAGCTTAAGGGTCATATTCTATACAACACAATGCTAACAAATGCAAATCAATGTAGTCTTAACAAAAAGCACATTTAATTACATTTGGATGGTTTTACTTAATCAAAAATGCCTGGGATAAAGTAACACTCTCAATTTATTGAGGGTAAATCCAGATGGGGCAGTAAGCGGTGCTTTGATCGTACCTTTTACCTTTAAAAAATATATACACTGGGAGCCTGAGTCACTAAGGAGAGCAAAGCATAAAAAAGGAGTAACTTTGTACCTGGGCAAAACCATGCTGCATTGGAGGTGGAGGTAAATTTAATATGTAGGGACAGATTTATCGTTAGGTTAGGGCATCTCCTAAATCAACTTTAAATTTCAGTGTAAAAATAAAGCTATCAAGAATTTGTGTGCTAAATGAAAAAACAGCCAGTATTTAACTTATGTGCAAAATAAACAATAATAAATTAATTTGCACCCCTTGCATTGTAATATGGTTTGTCCCAGAGAACATTTACTCATTTTTTAGCCTTACTTTCCTTTATAACTCAGGCCCTGGAAGTGCAGCAAATAATCAATAAGCGGATGGAAGGACACTTTCATTGAACTCTGGGGTGTGCACACAAAGTGTAACACATGCACAAAGGAGCTAATGGTGATACGCTAATTTGCAATGAACAAATGACCCTCTATGAATCTATTTCATAAAAATAGAAACTCTCCTGAAGATGATATTACATCATTCCATATTCAATAGTTCTTACAGGGAAAAGTTGCGCTCTGTTACAGCATATTACTTTGCAAAAGTTTTTTTCTACTATTAACCATCTTATGACTAACTAGCGGAATTATGGTGGTCTCATGTCAAGGATTTATGCAATTCAGACCACACTCCCACTAGCGTTTCAATGCTGCATCTACAATATTGTCTGTGGGACTCATATCTGCACGCTAGGAAGAGTAGGTTTGTTTGTAAAAAAAAATACATTATGGGTGGCATTAACTTTTAAGCAGAGAATATGTACATTGATTTTATTTTAGTATTTTATTGTTGTGTTTTTGCCATTACCTTCACTAACTAACTAAAATGTTTCAAGTATAAAATATGTGCGTAGACCTTTTCTCTAAGTTAAAACCACTGAATTGTAGTAAAACAAGCATTCTGACTTTTCAGTGGTGACTTGGACTATAAGAAAGTAGACAAACCATTTCGTGATCCCACTGGTCCCTGGCTGGTTAAGTTATTTCAAGGCAATGCTACTCAAACTATAAATGTGTCAGACAAAAAAGACAAAATGAACATCTGTGAAGGCTCGATTTCTCAATTACAATTGTCATTTATTCAAGAATTGTGAAGTGAATGAACTCTACTGATTTCCTTTCGAAAATCTGGACATGTGGAAGCCCAGTTAGAAATCCAAATTCTTTCTAGTACAAAATATACAAATGTATTAACCACTGTCAGAACATAAATGAATAAATATGCAGGCACTGAAAAGAGTTTTTATTGATTAGCTATTGCATTTGCCAAGTTGAATATTCATAAAACTTGTGAACTAAAAATGAATTGTGATTCAGCACAGAATGAATGTTATGTCTTTCTTTAAAATCAAGAAATGTTTGCTGCACAAATCTCTGAGAAAATCCTTCCCGCTCAAGTCAGTGACATGAGCTTATGGTTCATAGAAACAAATGTGTGATGAAACATGTCAATGATTGGAGACAGTGTTAATTAATACTTTTGTTCACCTGTTTCCAACTCTAGTTTTTGTTAGAAATAGTTTAATTGTTTATTGGAACTAGTTTTATCTCAGTTACATAGTAAGGTTGAAAAAGACACTGGTCAATTGAGTTACAACCCATAGCAAATATTCAGATGTTAGCTTTTATTTACTGACCTGTGCTAGGAAAATAATCTTATGGGGTGCTATGGGCTGAAGCACATTTGTGCGCATTCCACCATGTTATCAAATAAATATCAATGATATACCAATATTTATTACATGAATATAATCCAAAATCTTAAAGATTCTTTTACTTTGAAACAAAATACATTCATAACAGTTTTAAAAATAATTGACAAAAAAATATAATAAAGCAGACACTTCTACATGTGATAGTTATGCATTAATATTCCAATCTACAGTTTTGCAAAAGTAATTAAGACAAGGGGGGCCTGATTCATTAAGGATCTTAAATTAAGAAGTTTCTTATTTAAGTCTCCTGGACAAAACCATGTTACATGAAAAAACAGTCAGTATTTAAGTTATGTGCAAAACAGAAAACTAATTTGCACCCCTTGCATTGTAACATGGTTTTGTCCAGGAGACTGAAATAAGAAGTTTCTGAAGTTAAGATCCTTAATGAATCAGGCCCAAGAAGTTAATAATCATAAAATGCCACCTCCCTGCACTGCTATGCTTTGTGGACATCATCACTTACTCATGTAACAGGAGGTCTTTGAAGTGAATCATCTCCACAATCACTTGGACATTTTCCTTGGCAGCAGAGCATAGGTCATGCTTGGCATAGCAATCCTTCTGTAGCTGGTACACCATCTCTTTAATGGCAGGACACTTACGGCTGATGCAACTGAATTTGTGTCTCAGTCCATGAGCTTTGCATTTCAGTGCATCCTTGATAAACGATTTCCCCTGGAATGCAAATTAAAAAAACTTATATTCCCAAGTGTCTATTTTATAAGTTTCTCACTTAAAATGTCTAAAAGTACCTGTCATTTCCACATAAAACAGGTATTTAAACATCAAACAGATTTGCCAAATGTATTTTATGTTAAGAACACAAAGCTCTCTTTGTGATGACAGTTTTATCACTCTTCTCCAGGCTACAGTTGCAGGCAGAATCATTTTAGAGGATGCTATTACATGGTGCTGACGTGTTTACATTTACTTTAACAGTTGCAGCATCATCTTTCATTTTAAATTACTATGATGCATGTTGAATTTATGTCCTCGTTTGCACAAAATAGTAAAAAAAATTCTGTACAATGTTACAGATAAAAGGCAATATTATAATTCTACAATATGTCAATCCTACAAATTTGTCTTCTCTAAAGAATTATTTTAGCAGTTAGTAAAAACATGAAATAAGGGTAATACCCATAAGAAACAGGCAATACTGTCCCATAGTACTAGAAAATAGAGAGAATATTGCCCTATTATTGACTCTACCTGCAAACAAACTGATAGGGGACACAATAATGAGTTGCCAACCAATCAATACTCAGTACCCTTAGAAAGGCTCCATAAAGGGAACAAATTAATATGGGGTATAATCCTAAAATTAAAGAAGCCCTTAAACCTATGTTGCTCATTACCTTTTGCTTGGACTGTAAATAGTCCTGCAATGCATGAACAATGTATATTGTCTTTCCATACAAGACTGACATGTTAGTGTATTTGTTATGGTGCATTTGATTAGGAGCACCTTTTTGTTATCAATCTTCCTCTCATGCCCATTTGTGTGCTTCCAGTTTTGAATTGGGTGGGAATAGAACAAAATGTAGCCAACTAGACCAGAATTGTCACAGCAGCACCAAGTATTTCTGAACACAAGTATGGGGAACAGTGACCTGCCCGTTTATGTAATTACATTAGGAATAGCAGGGCTGCCTATGACAAAGGCAGTTTCATGATGTGAAGAGAGGTGTGCACGCAAACTGAGAATTTGAAGGGATAGGATCTTCCAAAACACAGAGTAACGATTTCAGACTCCTGTCAAACTGAAGTGTAAAGATTGTGGTGTCATACACACTCCTAAATAAAACAAATGTATTTATCTAAATTGATATTTTCTGTTCAGGGTCTTCAAAGTAAGCTTAGACTTTCCACGCATAGGTTATTTTTTCTATTGTTACTAGAGAGTATATAGGTTTGTAATTTAAAGAAAATTGAAATGACTTGGCTGGTTGTATTGGTTGACACTTTTATTTGACCAAACCTGTGATACAGTATTAGACAGGGGTTGGCCTTCAGGTAAATATGTAAACATTCCTGTAGTAGCTATATGTGGTCAGTCTAAGATAGAGGTTTGATAAACTGAACTGCTATGCTAGTTTTGAGAGTATTATTTGGTGGGATGTGTGTTCACCAATTAAAGTGCACACACACAGGTCGGTCCTGTTGCTTGACTCAAGAGTAAAGAAACAGGATTGACATTCAATTAAGCCAAATGGGTGGTCAAATTGGTCAAGAACTAGTGCTTCAGCTTTTTGGTCATGCGGCCGGATAACTTCAACCTTCATTGTGGCTTGTCAGTGTGGTTGGAAGATGGCCACACACACAGGTCAACTATAGTCGTCATCTTCTGCCAGCATCAGTTTCTACAGAATCACTATCGTCATTTGGAGTCCATACATACTGCAATATCAGGCCAATTGGTAGATAATGACAGGCAAAATCAAATGTGCAACAGACAATATTAGAGATTGTGTGCCCAGCAATAGAGTGTATGGCAGGCGATATCATAGAGTGCATGGTAAGCAATAGTGAAGAGTGTTTGGCCAGCCTCAATCAAATTCATCCAAAATATCTAGTGCCCCTTTTTGACATTCCACCTGCCATTGGACATCAAGTGTAGTCACTCAGGGAACTGTAATAAATTATACATGATTTGTTTGTATCGTGTTCCCTTAAATTTACAGTTCTACATTGTGTGCCAGTGCCTTACAAAGAATACTACTACTACTACTACTACTAATTAATAACAACCTTAGACTGAGGCCATCTGCCTTGCACCTGATGTTCTCCAGTGGCCAGCTATGACCCTGTTACAGGGATGTGTGTAAAATAAGTCAAACTGTATCAACAATCTCATTCAGCAGGTTTTAGAAAACTTGAAAATGTAAATAATTAATTTTTAAAAAACATAGTTCTTGCCTCAGAAGTCTCTGTTAGTGGGTTCTAACATGTTGATAGATTTACTAATAGAAAAATTTTATGTTAATCTATGTAAGGCACTAGAAAAGAGACACTTCAGTTGCTGTCTCTGGCAGAATAAGACAGGGTCCATTTCCTCCTCTACAATTAATTATTCAGTACATGAACTTCTGTGGTGAAGACTTTTAAGGGTCATTTTTAAATTACCTGTGCATCAAATCTACCAGCGTTGTGCAGGAAGGTCATGCAGATTTCATGTAGACCCCGGATCTCACAGGAATTGTTCTCAAAGCATTCAAAGACTCCACACCCCACATCTCCAGCGCTGACTAGACAGTGCTGGATTTCAACTGTGATCATAGAGAAAGCAGTGTTAAAAAGTACCATAATGAGTACATAAGAAAGAAAAAACGTGATGTATGTAATATTAACACACAAATTAGATACTAGATGTAATGCATTAAACCTGTCAGTCGCAAATAGCAACTACCATCAGATCCCTCAGGAATTTCCTCAAGTTCCTGCTTGTAAACAACCTAGGTGTGCAATCGTTTTATGACTACATTGAATATTTACTGAACAGCACAAACGTAGTTCGTCTGTTTCTTCTTATAAACATAATCCTTCTTTTCTAAGGAAATTAGACTCAGTCATTAAACAAAAATGATGGCCACCAGCTGCCTGGTACTTGTCATCATTTCTGCTGAATGTACTTTATTTCTTGCTAGTATTTGGATTTGAAGAGGTGACTTGGGTCAAATCTCAAAAAAAGAGATCAACACTGAATTGTTAGCACACTGAGTAAAAAGCTGATAGTAAGTGATTTTCATTACATTGCCACACAATCTTTCAGGAGATGTATCTGTTTTATAATCAAACACTATATTCAAAACAACAATATCTATAATATAAATGTCTAGTGGCGTGTGTTAGTCTGTCTGTGTGTGGAAAAATTAAAACCAAGCAGCAGCGCCACCTGCTGGGCGGAGTTATACACTGACCTACTAAATTCTTAGTGTGTGTGGAAAAAAAAATTCAGAAAGGGCTGAAATTTGGTATACTAAGATGTTTTTGATTTGTTAATTTAATTTGTTAATTGTTAAAAGTGTTTATAAAGATTTTAAAAAAATATATATATATTTCTTGAAGGAGAAGTGACAGTTGGGAGTGGTTGGTGGTTGCCGGGGGTAACAGTGGGGAGTGGTTGGTGGTTGAGGCCTGGGCTATGGCCCAAATGCATGACAAGAACCTTTTTAACACCTTAAGTAGCTTGATTTGACTAGAATGCAGGAGTAATCAAATAAGTGGCACCCAATAACTTTCTGTAGCTGTAACATCTGTAAAAAAAAGACTATGTTGTTACAGTATATGTGCGTATCCAGACAATGGTGAAACAGTGCATCGCTGAACCCTATTGCAAAATTTGCGAAGGGTTCCGACGCTGCCTTTCTCGCCTCCAATAGAACAGAGTGAGGGTCCCCGTTTGAGCGAACGCAGTCTGGTTGCATGTGCCCCATATGCATTTACTGCTCAGAAGTGGTCTCTGTTCTGCTTTTGAGAGCAGAGCGGGAGCCTCAAAGGCAGTGAGGTGCTTGGACGAGGGGAAGGGGAAACTTGGCATTGGTGGAGCTCCCTCACCTGTGGACCCCATTGTCGCTGCACCCCTTATTGTTATGACTCTGTATCCTGGTATGTGAAGAAGTAACCTTATATCTGTCCCCAATTTAATGACTGTAAATTATTTTTCCTCTTGGACTCTAAAGTCTTGTGATAAGAAATTCCTCTGCCCTTAAAAGCCAGAGTAACATGAAACACATTCAACTTCTCACATTCCACTTGTACAGTTTCGTTATTCAACTGCCTCATTGTACATATCAATGACGTTGGATATCAGGTCATGTATTATTAAAGATGCCATTCAAGCAGTGTCTGCAGGTTTCACAGAGCGGCTGTCTTATCGTAAATATTAGCTAAATGATCTCCACCATAATATGGACTGTGCCAGGGTATATTATTTACTTAAGGCTACAGCATAAAGGTGTGAATCAGTACCAATTGTTATATAACAGCTACCCATTTATAATTTCTACATAAAACAATATAAATTTAAGGATAAACACCCACTCATTTTATGCAGTATAACAAGACATGTAATTCTACCTAGAACTGTATGGAAAAGTATGCTGTCCGGCTTCCTTAGTATTGTGCTGTCTATGGAGAAAATTTAGTTACTGACCAAACGTTTTCATGAACAGCAAATGCAAATGTGATACCTGCAGGCTATAATAAATAACTAACCATCATATTGACGAGAGGGATAAATATCAAGAAAAATCAATAAATATAATCAAAACATATTTTTTTAATTGACCATATTGCTAATTGATATGATTACATATAATAGAACATTTTAAAAATTATTATGGGTTTACCTTTTGCCATACTGTAAAAGCACACTCTGAACCGTCCAAGCTGTCTAAATTTATTCCTCAGTCACGTCACAGGAGTAAAGAAGTATTTAAGTAACTTAGTAACATAAATGTTTTGAAAACATCCCTCTTATCCTCCCCCATCTCTGGTTAGTAATTGCACAATGAGTTGTAAATTTAGGATAACAAATACTCTACAAAATGTTGACCCTGTGACCTATGGGAGCAGTGTATGTTTTAAGCATCTGCTGGAGCATCCAGGAAGTGTGACCCTACATGTACTGAAGTTGGCTGTTATACTTAGCAAATATTTCTTTAGTAAGAAAAACCAAACTGTTGGAGAATTCCATGTTCTCACAAGACACCAAGCCATATTCTACTATCCCAAATATTTTTTTGTTTGGCTTGTGATTCTGTTTTAAGTCTCAACCAAGTATAGAAAAATAACACATACACTACGCTATACCTGTGAGCATCTTAAAAACGCTTTTATAAAATTTGAAACTATAAACTCTAGTAAACCAAGTTGATAATCCATTGCTAAAATGGAAACCATATTCTCTATTTTCAATTGACATTTCTGTTTATTATGTACATCAGACTTTCGATCTGTGTATATTTAAATTTTATTCTATGAATAGGAGCTGTGCTTAAGCATACTGATTATTCAAAAGAATAGTGACATCAAGTGGTCAAACTATGAAAAATGTTTGCTTGGCTTTACCAATAAGACACTTGAATAATAACTTGCGTTTTTCTTTTATTTCACAAAAGGGTTTTGTTCCCTCCTGCTGGATGCCAACAGGTAGATATATCCTCCCTTAAAGGGGGCGGAGGGGCCTCAGTAGCACCAGAGGTTTGACTCAAATCCACATGCAGCAGGAAGGGGGGGGGGACATGCAGGCAGGCACCTCCCCCTTTCACACCTGGGGACTAAGAAGACCAGTGGGAGTCTTACTAGGAGTACCATGTGGGGGAGGTTAAGAGGTTAAGAGCTTGCAGGGGCAGGGACAGGGAGTCAAGGGTCAGTATCGAGCAGAGAATAACTTGGAAGTATCACATAATTAGATAATAAGCTATAGATATACATATTGTGTAAAATAACTTATACATAAATGCAATGCCCTTATAAAAGCATGAGCACAGTAATCTTCTTTACAGATGAAGAAAGTGTAATTCCTTTCTCTCCATATACTGCCTCATTTCTCTACTCCCCTTTGCTCCACAAATTGTTGAAGAACTTGTCTTCAACTGTTTGACCTACTTTCTCTCCTCCCACTCCGTTACTGACCCTCGCCAGTCTGGCTTCTGCCCTCTTTACTCTTACAAAACTGTACTCTCTAAAAGAACCAATGACCTCATCTAGGTAAGTCAAAGGGCCACCTTTCCCTTTTCATACTCTTTGACCTCTCCACTGCTTTTGACACTGTTGACTTCTCTCGTCTCCTTGACACCCTCAGCCTTACTGACACTGTCTCTTGGTTTGCCTCCTACCTCTCAGGCTGCTTCTTCAGTGTCTCTACTTCCGAATTCCACTCCTTCTGCCTCCTCCCTCAGTGAACTTATACTTTTCTTTGGCCTGGAACCCAAATCTAACTTTCCTCCCCTGTCCTCTCATGCTCATTCCTATCCTGTGTGTCCAACTGCCTCTCTGCCACCTCCACCTGAATGACCCAATTTTTCTTTAAACTTATTATGCAAAATCTTAGCTCATTATCTTTTACCCTGCTTATGTCACTACCCCTTCCCATATAACTATCTTCCTTTTTGCTTCACGCCCACTGTTTTGGTGTCATCCTCGACTCCACCCTAAAGTTCACACCTCACATTCCGTCCCTCTTTCAGTTCTGTTGTCTCTCACTCTACAAAATTGGCAAAATATGCCCATTCCTCTCTCAGGAATTAACTTGGTCCACTCACATATCATTTCTTGCACTGACTACTGTAATCTGGACTTCCCCTCACTTACATTTCTCCCCTACAATCCATCCTGAATGCTGCAGCTAGACTAATCTTCCTTTCCTCATCAGCTGTCCCACTCAGTAAATCCCTTCACTGGTTACCCATTCCCTCTATAATACAGTTCAAGCTGCTCGCTCTAATCTACAAAGCACTCACTGATGCTTCACCTCCATACATCTCAGACCTCATTACGTTCAACTCTCTTCCCCTCTTCCCATTCCAGTCTCCAAGACTTCTCCTGCACTGCTCCCCATATATTCCTCGCCCTTCCAGACTCTACCCAAACCTACATTCCTTCAGAGGCTCCCTCAAAACCCACCTCTGCATGGGTGCCTAATCCTACTTCCTCATAGACCGTCATGCCCACTCCCTCTATTTCCTCCATTCACAACATCCATTCTTATCCCATTTGCTTATACTGCCTCTCATTATTCTCTCCCTCTAGAATTGTAGAACTTTCTGTCTACCTCTACGTCCCTGTTGTCCTGCATTAATCTGAAATTCTTACTGTTTTTTACTCAATGCATGGAATTTGTACCAGTAACCATGATAGCTTTGTTAGCTTCTGATTATACATATGTGTCTTACTATGTCCTTCATTCTGTATTAGGCCTGCAGTACCTCTGTGTTGGCAGAAGTGCTGCTGTTGTACCTGGACTGTTCTCTTTGCCTGCTAGGGGATAAGTACTCATCATGTGAGCTGGATCATGCTCACCTGTGTTTGGCCTTCCCATGTATTTCTGCTATAATATAGACATTTTGCTTCACTAACACAACTCTCCATGGTTGTGTTACTCTGAAACCAAACATACGAACTGGCCTAAAACAATTAGAGCCTGCAAGTCGCACAGTCCCTGCTCTGGGACAGGGGTTCCCAATTTGTTGGAATATGAACATGAAAACCATGTCTGCTACTATCTCTTCTGAGATTCCTCTCTTTCAGGTGCTCCAGGTAGACATTTTACATTTCTGTACTTAGATAACTCAGGTGTTTGCATTATTGCAAGAGTTACTTAAACAGCTTCCTGTTTCCAAGCTGTGTGGTTACAGGTCAAATACCAGTTCAAGAGCAACAAATTATTTTTTCAGGGAAAATATCCTGACCACAGTACATCCTGCTGAGACTTTACTTTGTACACCTACTAATTGTGCTGCACCTGCACTAGTGCCTGTGGCCCCTGTTACTGAGTATTAAAAACTAGCAGGATAGCCAGGTCTTGACTTGTCTGAGGAGGAACTCGCACAGAAGGGTCAACCATATATGCCTTACCTGTGCCAGCCCAGAGCATTTCCTGGGGCAGTGCCCATTGCATAGACCCAAATCACCTCCGGGTTATCCCAAGGGTTCTCAGAACTAAATCAACTTGGTATTTCTTCCTAAATCTAATTTAAATACAGCTATCCTCCAGCCTGTTCCAGAGAGGAACCTGTCCCTCAAGTCTGCTCCAGAGAGGGTCCTGTCCCTCCAGCCAGCCCAGCCAGAGATGTCTTACAGTACTGTTCAGCTAGAAATGACTCAAGGCTCTATTCGGTCAGAGGTGCCTCAAAGTGCTGTTTATCCAGAGATGCCTCATAGAACTGTTTAGCCAGAGATTCCTAATAGAGCTGTTCATCCAGAGATGCCTCGTGGCTCCATCCGGTCAGAGGAGCCTCAAAGTGTTGTTCAGTCAGAGGTGCCTTAATGTGCTGTTCGGCCAGAGGTATCTCAAAGAGCTATTCAGCAAGAGGTGCTTCTTAGTGCCGAGTTGAGTGCCTAGCCCGGCCTTCTGCCAAGTGTGCTGAACCCGAGCCTGCCGAGTCAGGTGCCCAAACCAAATTTTTCTGTTCTACAGCCCTCTGAATGGAGGAGTCCTGTCCTGCCCTCTGAGTGGGGGACTCCAGTCTTGACGTCGCAGTCAGGGACTCCTGTTCTGCCGCGCCAGAGGGGGATTCTTCGCAGACTTCTTCCAATCAGTGTCCAGAGGCCTCTTCAACTGAATCTTCAGACCCTCATCCAGTTTTCTTTGATGGAGACAAATTTTCTGTAGTTCTTCAACTATGTATGAAACAATTTGAAGAATCTCCGATTTATTTTTCAGACTCGTTTAATCAAATAGGTTTAATGGTTATAAATTTCAGAGGGGAGCCAAAGACTTATGCTTTCTCCCTTCTTAATTCTGATGACCCCATAATCCACAATACCTTGGATTTCATCAATGCCATTTGTCAAAAATATATTCCGTCTACAGTTATAATTGAGTTTGTGGAGCGTCTGGAATCCGCTTCTTAAAGTGGGGCTATATTAGGACTCTGTCCTTCATTCTGTATTACGTCTGCAATACCTCTATGCTACCAGAGATGCTGCTGTTGCTGCCTGCTAGGGGTTAAGCCCTCATCATTTGAGCTGGATCATGCTCACCTGTGTCTGGCCTTCCCTTCTCTGCTATAGTAAAGACATTTTCTTTCACTAACACAACTCTCCATGTTTTGTTACTGGGAACCCTAATATATTGTATCTGTTATTATATTTATTTCATTCATGTATTTCATATCTGTTTGATGAATGTCCGGCACTACAGAATCGGTGGCGCCTTATAATTAATATATTGATAATATATTGATAATGATAAAACTTGAATTAAACTGTGTGACACGGTGCATAGCGGCGTTGAAAACACAGTACAGCAAACTAATGGCGCATTGCGTTTTCTCTTTCAACTTGTTCCACCTACATATTCCTGCCATATCCTATAACTTGGATAAGTGGTGCATTGAAGACATCATAAAGCATTGCATTAGGGTAAAAGGGCTTCTAAAGATAAGGAATCCACTATGATTTCATCCACTGATTGTACTGACACTTTGATCTATTTGTTCAACTTTCCCACAAAACAACAAAATCCCTAAACAAAAGTGAACGGTACAATTTTGATTACTATGGTCCTGATTCATTAGTTTTCTATTTTGCACACAAGTTAAATACTGTCCGTTTTTACATGTAACACACAAATATCAACTTTAAATTTCAGTGTACAAATAAGCTATTAAGTAATTGTGTACTACATGAAAAAACAGTCAGTATTTAACTTATGTACAAAATAGAAAACTAATTTGCACCCCTTGCATTGTAACATGGTTTTGTCCAGGAGACTACTTATTCATTTTTTTACTTAACTTTCCTTAATGATTTAGGCCCTATATTACAATCTGCTCACATAATAACATTTAGAATTTCCTGTTCTTTGCTTTACAGTGATGATATAATTTCCCAAAATTCTAAGTTCTGAAACTTGTACCAGTTTGCTTCATACTCCACAAACTTGTTTACAATGTGGGAACTAGCAATACTCACATGAAGTCAACTGGTAGGAAATGGTCTGCTTATTTTTCCTCTCTAGCATAAATAATTTTGAAAATGTCTATTTTTAGTTGTTGGTCGTGAAATTTATTGCTAGTGACTAACTTGAAAGAGCTTCAAAACTCGATTCTCTAAATAACAATTTGGTCTCACGTCATTTTCTTAATTTATAGATGAGTTTCACAACACAATCTTCCCACATAAGTTTGACAGAAGCCTCAAATCACAGATCTGTGCTGTTGGAGGACCCTAGTCCATCCAATCTCAAGCTTCTCTTCTCAGATGATGAAACATCCCTATAAGATGCAGCCCTGTCCTCACCAACATAATAATGAAGCTCTGGTTCGACTTCACTGCACTACGACTGACATAATAGTTGGTGCAGGAAGTGTAGCCAGCACCCATTATTGTTTCAGAGTAACTACTGTCTCCCACAAGATCAGTACACTCACCCACTGAATTGCTGTGTGCTGTGAGTATTGTGATGATCTGATTAATAAAGGTTGTTCTACTCCCACTTTCTTAAAACTGAGAAACATTGATGTGCAGGAGATGAAGATCGAAAGCAAAAGGTGCTCTGACCCTAGTTAAATGCACATTAATAATTACAATAACTTCCTAATCTACTATGTACCCCAATGTCTTTCCCTTTTTTAGTTTAACCCCCGCCCCATCATTTTGCTTTCTGTACCCCCATATATTTGATAAACACTTAATAAACACAATTAATGCTAAAAAAAAAATAATAATTACAATAACATGTAATTTTCATGAATGCCTTTCCATCCTTTTTTTTTTTTTTTTACAAATGTCATATCACATTTTTTTAAATATGTATAACTTACATAAGATATCCAGACAAGTATTGTATGAAAAACTATAGTCTAATATAGCCTAAACATTTTTACAAAAGATAGAGCGATAAGTCTCTACATTGCCACCTAGTGGTTAGTGGCATTGCAACTTCAAAACTTTTTTTTACTTATTCTTGACAATATTTCTTGGTTTGAGAGATTTCAGGTACCTGTAATGGGTTGCTACCTCTTTAAAGGGGACAGCAAACTGGGTTGGACTATCTACAAATTTTTTTAGTATACCAAAACCAATTCCAAGTAGTTGAAGATTTTGGAAGCAACTTTCTTTTGAAGTTAGGAGACTTTGTGGGTATGAAATTGGCAGCTACTGATACTGTACACAATATGTTTGCCTGTGTACCACACCTGTGTAGAAGGAAAATCGGTGAGAAAAAAAGATTTGACTTTGAATGTGACATTGTACTGTAGTGTTCCCCAAACATGCTGTCTCACAGACAGTAATACTGCTGGGGGTTTCACGTATGTCTGGACACGGGCAGGGCCCGATTAACCCGAGGTCTAACTGGCCTACAGCCCAGGGGCCTCGGGCATCCAGGGGGCCCTTGACAGTGCTCAGCTGCATTATTGATTGGGGCAGGGGTGCCTCCGGCCCAATCAATGCTACTGAGCCCGTCATTGTTGTCCTTCCGCGGCGCTCAGTAATCTCCTTACTGAGATCTCGTGAGTCTCACTCTCACAAGATCTCCACAGTAAGGAGCTTACAGTGCACCGCGGAAGGACTACAGTGACAGGACAACAGAAAGAGGTAAGCGCTTGGGGTGGTGGGCAGTGGGCGGCTCACAGGGGGGGGCTCACGGGGGAGGGCTCACTGGGGGAATGGAGGCCCCCTTAGCCCAGGGGCCTCCATTCCTTTAATCCGGCCCTGGACACGGGTAGTTTGAGAATGGACCACCAACCAAATAACTTCCAGTCAACAGTGGTCCTGTTGTCAGAAAACAGACGGCTAATATAAGGGAAATATGGAAGCTGACCTGACTTCTGCAGAGTAACAGATGCTCTACAGTCAGTCAAGTAACAGATAAGTACAATAGTGGTGCTGAAAGATGTACACAGATCAGTCACAACATTAAAACCACCTGCCTAATGTTGCATAGGTCACTCTTGTGCCACCAAAACAGCTCTGACCCATCGAGGCTTGGGCTCCACAAGGCCACTGAACATGTCCTGTGGTATCTGGCACCAAGACTTAGCAGCAGATCCTTTAAGTCCTGTAAATTGAGAGTTGGGGCCTCCATGGCCTGGACATGTTTTTCCAGCGCATCCCACAGATGCTCGATAGGATTGAGATCTGGGGAATTTGGAGGCCAAGTCAACGCCTGAACTCTTTGTCATGCTCTTAAAACCATTCCTGAATCATTTTTGCAGTCTGGCAGGGCACATTATTCTGCTAAAAGAGACCACTGCCTTCAGGAAATACCGGTGCTATGAAGGGGTTACTTGATCTGCAACAATGTTTAGGTAGGTGCTACGTGTCAAAATAACATCCACATGAATGCCAGAACCAAAGGTTTCCCAGAAGATCATTGCCCAGAGCATCACACTGCCTCCAACAGCTTGCCTTCGTCCCTTAGTGCATCCTGGTGCCATCTCTTCTCCAGGTATACGATGCACATGCACCCAGCCATCGACATGATGTAAAAGAAGACGTGATTCATCACACTGGGCCACCTTCTTCTATTGCTCCATGGTTCAGTTCTGGAGCTCACATGCACGTTGTAGGTGTTTTCAGGGGTCAGCATGGGCACTCTGACCGGTCTGTGGCTACGCAGCCCCATACTTAGCATACCTTTCTATCATAGCCAGCATTAACTTTTTCAGCAATTTGGGCTACAGTGGATCTTCTGTGGGACTGGACTAGATGGGCTAGCCTTTGCTTCCCATGTGCATCAATGAGCCTCTGACCCTGTCGCCAGTTCACGGCTTGTCCTTCCTTGAACCAATTTTGGTAGGTAGTAACCACTGCATACCAGGAACACCCCACAAGACCTGCCGTGTTGGAGATGCCCTGACCCAGTCATCCAGCCATCCTAATTTGGCCCTTGTAAAACACATCAATTTCAAGAACTGACTGTTCATTTGCTGCCTAATCTATCACATCCATTGACAGGTGACGTTGAGATAATCAATGTTATTCACTTGTCACTCGTTTTAGTGTTGTGGCTGATCGGTGTATATAACAATGTGCATCTCATTGCACCTTGTGGCTGATGTTGTATGGCAGCAGATGATTCCATCAAGTTCCATTGCTGTCAGTGAAAATAAGAAGATTTGGCTAATGAACATAAAGTATAAACATTAATAATTGCCTGATTTGGTGAATCCTGAATAACGCTGTTTCCCCCTGATGGGAAGGATAGTATATGGTAAAAACTACATCAGTTCATAGATCCATCCAGCCAGGTATCTAAAATTAGAGTTGATGGAGGCTGTGTAATGCTGCTGGGAATGTTTTTGTGGAAAACATTGGGTCCCTTGATACAGAAAAGCAATGTTTAAATGTAACATGATACTTGAATATTGTTACCCATTAGGGGCATCCCTTTATAGCTACAGTATACTCAGGTGGAATGGGGTTATCAGTGAGATAATTCTCTATGACATAAGGATGGGAATTTGGCTAAAAGATGAGCTCTCTATGGTTAGCAAATCTTAATCCAATTGAGTATCTGTAAGAAAATGTGTATACATTATGGGGGATTGGGGGAGCATCTCTGTATTAGCTAGTTGAAACTAATAAAGTGGCCACTAAGTGTACTTTAATATAATATTATGGTATAATGCTCAAGAGCGTTTTCCTTACTTGCTTCCCTTGATATGTCTTCATGTGTGTAACTCCAGCAAGTGCAATACAAAGTCTTAATGTGACCATCACACTGCTTTGCATAATGAGGAGCATTACAAAATGAATGACAATTGCATATTTCATTTATCCTTGAGGCATATGATTCACTAACTTGTAACTCAATGGTATCTGTAAAGGTGAAACAAGTGAGCGGAGATATTTATACTGTACTTCTTTCTCTATTGCAAATAACGTTTACTCTATTGTTGATAATATTGTGATAATCATATATTTGATACTGACTTTACACACACACATGCCAAAATATTGATCACTGTTAACTAATTGCATACAATACATAAGTACTATACTTTTATGCATATAAGAACTATTCTTTATTTAGATAGTATTCTGAACATATATAAAGTACAGTAAGGTAACGGAGGGGGGAATAAGGTCAGTAAATTAATGATAGGGGCCTTTGGCTGTCCAGGTTGCTATCTGCATGGAGGTTGTATGTCCTTCCCATATTCCTGAGAGATTCTTCCAAGTTCTCCAGCTTCTTCCCCTTGTCCAAAAGTGTACTGGTAAGTTAATAGGCTTCTCATTAAATTGCCCCTAGTATGTACATGCACATTTCTGTGCCTGTGATGTGGAGATAGATTGTAAGCTCCATTACAGGAAAGGAATTATGTAAATGAAAAAACATTCAGTTACTGCAAAGTGCTGAGTAAAATTTTGGCACTATATACTCTACAATAAAAGTTTAGAAGTTAACAGTGCCACAAACAAACACTGACTGTTGCTTTATTACTAGTAGAGTATATGAATGTTTAGATTAGTTACTTTACAACCATTATAATCAAAGCAATGGTTTATTCAAGGCATATTGCGCTCCCTAGTGTAAATGATAAGGATATTAGACGTTATATGAGGCCACAACGCAATTTATTTTATTTTAGGGCAAGGCAAGTGTGTGTCTATATATAGTCACACACACACAAACACATTGGTGTATATATATTAGTACTAGTATTTAACAAATGTATCACAGCTTGTAAAGTTTAAGAAACTTTTTTACACTCCCTTGTGAAGTGATTTATACTGTCTTCACTGTAGCCCTGATCACTTAGTGAACTTATAGTAACTTTCTCAATTCTTAGTTGATCCCTCTTAACTTAACTATATTTTAACAAACAGAAAAAGTAAAGAAAACCAAAAGATTGTCAGCAGGGATAAATTAAATTTTGAAAACTGTTCTGCAAAATATTCGCTATGTTCCACATTTGTCGCCAAAATTTAGTATATTCTGTAGGCAGAACATGGCATTCAATGTTTGCTGTCCTAATGCAACCACAGCAGAATGAATTGACTATCGTTGTCTCAGCTCTGTACAATAAATTCCACAAAATGCAAAAGTACAAATGCAGTGTGGAATGGTATAGAATGACGAAGCAAGCGTGGAACTCAAAGATTGTACCATCCGAACTTTGCATGTTCAGCCACAAAACTTGATTTGCGCGAAATGTTGCAGCAACTTCGTTCATTTTTAATTGTCAGCTCTTTGGAGCAAGAACAGGAGCTTTCACATACAATACTATTCACTTGGCACTCTGCAAGCCAGTAGCTTGTAAACAGAATAAATCATTATCAAGCCTAGCTTGCTCGGAATGTAACTTTGCCTGACTGAGGCACAATCATGCATGGTTTTGTAAACCACAGAGGTAATGCATCATTCCCCTAGGGGAAAACTGCAAAGAAATACATAGTGTAAAGCTCAAATGAAAAGCACATTACATGTCTAAAACAGTATTTTAAATACTTATAAAAATTGGGTTATGTAAATATGCAAATTATAATTTAAAAAATCAGCACATACCAATACACTTAGGATAGTCTTTACAGTACAACCTTTCTGTGCAAAATGGTTTCTTGGGCATCTACCAATCACCTCAAAGTACTAGTGTTACCCAAATTGGCAACCTGGATTTCACTGACATGTTTGCTAAGCATCAGACAGGGCATTTCTTGTAAAAGATCTCAGCCTTGGTCCTTTCAGACAAAACACCAATATATTTACTACTGCAGCCTGTCTGGGGATGTGTGTTTTTTTTTCATCCGCTGAGTTGAAGACATTAACTCTGCAATCCCCATGTGATTGGAGTAACATTCCTTCTCTGCTATGCACACTTTGCACGTGGTTTTACACAAGAACTGGAGATAGTATCTAGCACACTCACATTACATATCACAGCACTTGTCATCATGTTGCATTTTAGCACCACAAATTAGTTATTCAAACAGCTTTTCTTTTAAAATATTTCGGAGATATTTGCTTCTCACGGTGTCTCACTGTGTTATCTTACTGTAAATATAGCACATTACATGATTACAAATGGATCATCTTTTTTTGTGAACATCAAACAATGATATCATTCCAGTGGTATTTGTTATTAACATTTAATAAAGTGTCATATATAAACAGTGAGGGATTCCTAAGATAAAAGTTTTTGGGTCATGATACTACTTAATGCCTATTAAATCTGGAAAATATAAAAGAGTTCTGGTTTTATATATGTATATATAATAATATGCAGATACATCATAACGTTCTTCTTTTAACAATATGTGGATACTTAACTAGAACTATACACTATCTATCTATCTATCTATCTAATGTATATGTATATATGTATATATATATATATATATATATATATATATATATATATATATATATATATATATATATATATATAGAAGTGTACATTATAAAGTTACATACAATCTATGTTCCGTACACAAATTTTGGATTATGGTGGCTAGATGAAATTATAACCAAGTGCTAAATATAGATTCAATTTAGTTATGATGTATGTTATTTATAAAAACATACAGCGTTACATACGTGACCTAGTCCCAAGCATGATCAGATATATCGTTAAAAAGTTGCATTAGGTCATGTGCGTGCACCATGCTTTACCATACCTGTGTTCTGCAGCGAAAGTCGTCCTTTCAGATTAGCCATCACCTTGCCTCCTTCTTGGTTGCTTTCAGGCAGGTCGGTGGCATCTGTCCCATAAACGGCATCAAAGCTTGCAAACACCAGCCCCAGTGTGACCAGCCTGTTGAGGAGTTCTGTGCACATTGTCCTGTCTTATTTAAAGCTCACGCTGAGTGCTGCCTGTGAGAGGCTGAGAGAAGAGATCAGCCTGTGCTCTAGCCCTATCCCTAGCCAGCCCCTTACAGTGTCAGTGCAACTTGAGCTGCTCACCAAATACTGGGAATGATCAGCATCTGGGAGGGATGGTGCCTCAAATATCCCCTGGAAGCTCTGGTGTCACTTGAATGAAGGAGTCAAGCAGGTGTTGTCTTCAGTGTGCACCAATCATATCATCTCAGCAGTTTGACAACACACTCAGTGGGAGGGGGCTCCTACCCACACACTACTACGGCTAGGTGGATGGATGTGTCAACTTGTCCCATCGGTACTGGCTTCATTGCTCTCAAACATTACTCCACGTTGCAGACTTGACAAAGGAAGCCATAGTATCAGACTTATACCAAGTACGCAATATCATTTGGCAGTACATACTGTGCAAGTGTGTCTTTTCCACGTGTGTATCACAGGAGCTGACATTCAACATCCAGATGTTTTTTAACATTAGTTATTTTTTTTATTAGTTTCGTTGGTTGCTTGTTATTTAAAGCTTAGTAGTTAGCCTCAGTCAGTACTAATGTTGTTTGCCCCTGGAATTGTAAAACATGCTATTTAGTTTGGAACTCGTCAAAAACAAAACTTGTAAGAGTTCACATTTCAACTTGTAGCACAGCATGTTCGTCTGTGACACTGATCACTCATTTAAATAATAAATATTTTACTAAAAACTAATGTTTACTATTCAGATCACATTGGAGACTTGTCAGTCCTAGGTCTAGTGCATACTTTCCATATTGCACGAGTTTTTCTTTGTACCAATGCAATATTTCCTATCACTTGTTTTAGACACAGATCGCCTAAATAAAATCGTTATGCGCATGCCCAGAAACGGACTATACGCCAGTGAGCCTAAGAACATCTAATTCATCTTCCAACGTAACTTACACTTCAGACAGCCTACTATTTCATCAGCAGAAGTGGGGAGTGGACAGTGAGGGCGTGCCAAGCTCACGCCCTGGCAGCAGTGTCCATTTCAAGCTTTGAACATCTCTCAGGTACTTCATTTTCAGTCGTATTACTTGCACCAGCTACAGGGCAGGTGTAAGTGCTGAGCGATAGTGATGGCGGATGTGTATACACAGGGTTTCCCAAACCCAGTCCTCAGGGCTTCCCATGTTTTCCATATCTCCCTGCTGGAGCACAGGTGTATTCATTACTGACTGACACATTGTAACAGATCCACAGGTGGTCCTAATTATGTCACATGTGATCCAGAAAACCTGCACTGTTGGGGAGCCCTGAGGACTGGAATTGGAAAACCCTGGTATACATGCTAGAACATGTGCTTGCATTCAGGATCAACTGTAAAAATGTATCTTATGTACAGGAGACATTAATAACATCCTGATAGATGTATTTTAATGATTTCTCATTAATACAGGTGACAGTAATTTAATAGGTTTTTTTCTGTGCGTACTGCTGGGATTTTTTATTATACATATGTATTGTATGTATCCAGCAGTGTGTTGTGTCTGTCTCATTACAGCAAGTGCCTTCTACCCAGAGCGTACTTAGACCCGTATTCAACAAGAGTCGTTTCTTTGGATCTGCTTTAAACTGAATGTAAATGCGAATGCCCGATTTATGTGTATTTTTTTTTAAAAAGAAATGCACAATACATTCATTTTGCTTTTTTTGATGAACCAGGCCCAGACAGAGATCCCATGTTGTGATGTGCAAATACATTTAGGACACTAGGGAAGAACAGAGAAGATTTTGTCCCCAAACATTTCGTTCTGAAGTATGTCTCATTATGCAGAACTTCAGGTAAAAATAAGGTTTTCTGTTTTATATTTGGATGCAGCACTCGCTCTATTTTTTGCTGTTATTAAATGTATGTAAAAGACACATTACTATTAAAACTTCTCCACTACCTTACGTGTCAGTTGCTCCCCACACCTCTTGTAAGATTGTAAGCTAATTTGGGCAAGGCCAACTGTACCTTATGTTTCACGTCATTGCTACGTTATTTGTCAGCGCTTTATAAATAAAGTATAATAATATTAGTCATAATACTAATCTGAGCAATAAAACTGTTAATATAAAATGTATTCATCTCCATAACCCCAAAGCAGGACAGAATACTGTACTTTTCAGAATTATTATTTATTCAGATCAGCGTGCTTTTACATGCAGAGATGCTGGCTTAGATACCCCTGGACTCATGTAGTCATCAGGGTACTCTCTTTAGAGCTTATCTACCAGTTCAATGTTCTTATAAGTTATCAAAGGTATTCAGCTTGCATTTAAACCAATTCCCCCCAACTCACAATAGTCATTGTCTAATATTTAGAAAATAAATATTGAAAGAATAAAGAAGAATGCAAGCTCCCCCTATTCTTTTGTACATAATCATTTTCCTCAGTGAGAATAGCAGAGGGAGGGATCCCTCCCAAGAACCTATGTTGTTACTGACACCACATGCTTGCTGTGTTTTACAGGAAACACAGCCTGAAAGCGAATAAGAATGGATGTCAAAGGTAAGTGATTAAGTAAAGCAAGAAAAAAAGTTACTGACAGAAGGCATCACTCTGTGTGTTCCTCCAGTCCCAGCAAGCATTAATGGGGTCCACCATTTACCCCCATACATCAGTAAGCACTATTGGCAAAGGTTCAAACAGTCAGCATAACATTAGTGGCGAGTCATTGTATGAAGACGGGTGTCATTGCTTTATCCTACTCTCTGTTTTTCTCTAGTTGTGTCTTGTAAGACACTACCTATTAGTTACCAATGTTAAATGCAAAGTTGACAACTATTGGACCTCATTTATGAAACCCACTGGAAGCAAACCGCAAATCACTGGTTTTGCACTGGTCACTCCAGTACATTTCCGGTGTTAGGAGACACCTTTGCAAACTAAAAGATGCACTGTGCGTGAAAATTTACATCAAAGTCCTATCTCCTACTGCTTTAGAACCACCACTTTCACCGCTTTCAGTCCTACCTCCTTCGGCTTTAGAACTGCCCCTTAAATTATACTTTTCAATTTTTCTAATACTTGGTGTAGCCTCATTTAAAGTGCATCTCAACTGATATGCAACTGGAAAGGGGGAAAATTCTTGTGGCTAAAAGTATTTGTTAATATTAGATCTCCAAAAATGGCTTTGTGCCTCCACGAAGCAAGAGACTCCCCTACAAATGTGTCCCCTCCACCCCTCTATTTCATGTGAATAATTTTGAAACGTGGTGCACCCATTGCTTCTACTCTTTACTTAGCAATGAATGCCCTCATTCCACCATTCTCCACCCATTGACTGGTGCAATCTTCTGCTCCTCTGCAGGTCACCATCTTGCCACACAAACCAATACACTTATGTGCACATTTAGGCGCACTACATTACTAAATAAACTTTTGTGATGCACCTCGACCGTTCTGTGCTTCGTAAATGAGGCACATGTGCTCATTCTATATCACCGCTTTGTAAGAAGCCTCTATTCTTAGGAACAGACTCCCCATGGCCCTGAGGCATCTCCTGAAAGTCATGTAAATGGGTTTTCACAGTACACAGATTTTTTTTTTATCAGGATGAGTAACTGTAATTAATCGTATCTTAAATATTAGTAATAGTAATAATTATAATAATAATAATAATAGTAATACTTAAACACATAGTTTCAAGTCAATTTACAGCTATGTAAAATAAACAGTTGTGATGCTGGGCTTGAAGCAATCGTGTTCAGTTTGATAGCTAGCACTAAACCATATAACCATCTTGAAATATTTATGTTTTCTCTTACAGTACAGTACTACAAAGGTTTCTATTTCCTTTTTATAAGATTAGACCGTACATTTGTTCTATAGGAATGGCAAGAAAAACAAGTGTGTGTAATAAAACCCAATGACCCTGTGAAAAAGAAACATAACTTGTGTTTTTATTCTCTTTTTATAGTTACATGAACATTTGGCTTAGTATCCGGCTTCGGATGGATAGCTATCCAAATATTTGGGAAACGGCAAAAAGTAAGAGGGAATATTCACAACACCTTTAGTTCCTATAATTTCAAGTGAAGCTTTGACCTTAAATGTTCTCCACGCATCCTTCTATTCTACAGCCCACACTTTAGTCAACTTAAACTTACATTTTTGGCCTGTTTTCTATTTATATTCAACACATTTCCACAACAAGCAGAGCCCTGTGAGGTTTATCCTGGTAGATACCTACAGACAGTGACTGGTTGATTCTGTATTGGTTTTGGCAAGAAGCAGATGGCTCGTTTGAACAGGTGACTACTATGTGAATTGGATTTTTATTGGTGAGGCTGTACTGTTCCCATCTGAGGTCATACTGAGAACCATAGACATACAGAATCCCTCGATGCTAGCTGCTAAACTGCAGTTTATTTTGTTTTTTGGTGATCATTGGCATTACAATACTTGATAATTTGTAAAAAATGAAAGGAACACACATACACACTCCCACACACACTTTTATTGCACTCAGGGGCGGAACAGTTCTCCTACCCAAATTTTACTATGAGGCTCAGCGATGCCATTGTTACCACTGGGTCACCCCTCTGCTCTCAATAGAGCAGTCTGCACATCCTCTTCTGAGCATGTGCAGACCGGCGATGAAGAGACCTCTGGT
Source organism: Mixophyes fleayi (assembly GCF_038048845.1). NCBI lineage: Eukaryota > Metazoa > Chordata > Amphibia > Anura > Limnodynastidae > Mixophyes > Mixophyes fleayi. Next base: position 250,385,119 of record NC_134405.1, read on the forward strand.
CTGCTCTTTTTTCTGCTCAGGGGGGAGCAGGGGCCCTATCATATGAAAGATCAATATGAAAGAAAGGTGTTCATAATGATTTTAGAATTGTTAAAAAATGTTTTACCTATTAACCTCTCCACTACATAGCTTATGATATTTAAATCTATTTGCCTTCACTGACAGTTGCACATCCTGATGTATTGTAGTTATTTAGGAACCAGGAATCTGCAGAATATAACATACATGGAAAGCTTTATATAACAAAAGAAAAAGACAATTAGTTTAACAGTACTTCATTACTTCCAGTGTTCCGCCTCACCCAATGCAACATAACTCATTCCAGAATGGAACAATTTTAAAATGAGCCATGTGTCACAAGTGGACAAGTATGTGACATTTAAAAAATACATACTTAAATAGCATTCTTCCCCCATCACTATAACCAATATATTTATTTCAATTATTATTTCATTTTTAAAAAAATATTTCCTATTACTGTACTGAGGCAGGGTGGGGATGCTCCGTGAAGTTGCTTGTTAGGGCTCCGTTATGTGTATTGATTGATGGGGTACTTGCTAGAGGAATCTCTGTGCAATACCTGACCAGCAATTTGGGGAGAATCTTTGTGCCATCCATGGCCAGAAATCAGAGGAGATCTCTGTGTGATGTATGGCCAGGAAATAGGGTAGATGTCTTTATAATACATAGTCAGAGATGGAGGTGGGATATGGGGACTGGTTGGCAAATTTTAGCCTGGGGCTGGGACTCAGCCATGCAGCCTATTAGGAACATTTTAAATGAAAAAAAATAAATAATAGAGTGTTATCCCACAATCACAACACTCTATAAGTCCGGAAGTGTTTAAGGAAAGCCGCACAATAAACGCAGAAGAGGTAATTGATTAAGTGCAAAATGCTGCACAATGCTGAAGCAGCTTTGGATCATCCATGTCACTGATATTACGCAAGTGTTCAAAAATTTCTGACAGAGTGTATTGGTTTACAGAGCAAGACAGATATGTCTGTGGAGTTTGTACCAGCTGATAAAAAGAGTTGGGTGGAGAGAAATGTAGGCACACCAGTGAGGTGATACAGTACTTCTCCACCTTTATGGCTGTGTCAGTCACATCTGTATCAGTTAGCTGTAATGTTAGGAGTAACTTCGTTCGCAACCCAAAATCAAGATGTACAGATCTATAAAGTTCATAACCTGTTATTCATGTGGAAACTTATTGAACTATATAGGAAGGATGAGAAAATTGCATAATTGCACAGAGAGCATTGACAGGGCCATTGAACCCAGAGTAAATGATAGAGGATAGCTGTGATTTGTAGTCCATCATAGTGAGTGTGGCACCTTGATCTCACATGATTTGTGGCCAGTAATTGGTGAGTAAAAACGATGGAGGAGGATTCCTGCATAATGTAATCCAGCACCTAGTAAGGATCTTTGTACAATATATGGGTAACAACTAGGGATGTGCACCGGCGACTTTTGAGGTCTCGTGTTTTGTGTTTTGGATCCGGATTTTCGTTATTTTTGGGGTTCGGATTTGTCTCGCAAAACACTTGACGAAAGGTCTCGGTTCGGATTTAAGGTTTTGGATTCGGATTTTTTTTGAAAAAAACATAAAAAGTTTAAAAATCAAGTTTTTGGGCTTATTTTCACTCCTAGGCTATTATTAACCTCAATAACATTCAATAACAAGCATTTCCACTAATTTACAGTGTATTCTGAACACCTCACAATATAGTTATTAGTCCAAAACGTTGCAACAAGGTATCTTTCTGGACTGCGTAGAGGAGTGGGTCACCACAATATATATTAAAAACCCTGAACTTTTATGATTCGCACCAATAAATGTACCTGGACTGCGTAGAGGAGTGGGTCACCACAATATATATTAAAAACCCTGAACTTTTATGATTCGCACCAATAAATGTACCTGGACTGCGTAGAGGAGTGGGTCACCACAATATATTAAAAACCCTGAACTTTTATGAATCGCACCAATAAATGTACCTGGACTGCCTAGAGGAGTGGGCACTGGGCACCACAATAAAATATATAAAAAACCTTCAACAGGTCTGCATTACACTACACATACGGCTGCTCCTCCATCCTCTCCATCATATACATGTTGGAGTTTTAGCGTGTGACAACCTCTTGTTTTTGATAATGTCAGTGCATTTTGAATATTTTTCAATTTGCCCCACACCACTGAATGTACTTTATCTATGATACGCATCTATCTATCTTGACTGCGTAGTGTGGTGGCCCCGGTACACAATTTGGTACCGAGGCCACAATATAATTAAAAAACCCTCCACGTGTCAGAATTCCACCAAACAAGTATCTGGACTGCGTAGTGGGGTGGCCCCGGTACCCAATTTGATACCGGGGCCAAAATACCTCCATCAACCCTCTAAATCCCACTCCATTGATGGCGGACACCGGGCGCACGTCTAACACCAACATTGCAGTTACAGCCGCAGTTATACGCTTTGCAATAGGGTGACTACTATCGTATTTTGTGGTCATGGCAAACGACTGTTGGACGGTCAATTGTTTTGTGAAAGACTTAGCGGTCTTACGACTTCCCCTCTGGGAAGATGACCGACTAACAGCAGCAACAGCAGCAGTGGCAGTAGTAGGCGTACCGCTGCAGGATTCCTCGGATGAATCCCGTATTGAGGAGGACTCAGTCTGGCTGCTGACTTGGGCTGCAGGACTGAATCTGATGGAGATTGTGGAGGAAGTTGACGAGGAGGGTGTTGCTGGTGTGTATCCAACTGGACCACGGGATTTAGGTGTCCCTGTACCGATGAGGGTCCTAGCCCCAGTTCCTGAACTAACCACTGAACTATGAAGGTTATTCAGGTGACGTATAAGGGAGGATGTTCCTAGGTGGGCAAGATCCTTACCCCTGCTTATTTGAGCTTTACATAAGCTACATATGGCCATACATTGGTTGTCTGGATTTGGATAAAAATAACTCCAGACCGAAGAGGTGCATTTTTTGGTCTTCTGACCAGGCATGACGATGGGCTTTTTCATCCCATGGACATCAGCTGTTTCCCCCCCTGGTGCCTCATTTACAATAACCACATCACCATCCTCATCATCAAGTTCCTCCACAGCGCCAGCTACATCATCAATAGCCTCCTCCCGAGCCACCTCTTCCCGTACAGTGATGGGAAGGTCAGGCTTGACAACCACCAACATCCTTGGACTCGCCTTGTGGATTTGTGATAATTTCTCTTTAGAAGGCAGAGTTGTTTGCTGTTTTGTTGCTGACAGCATAACTCTCTTCAATTTTTTGTAGGGGGGGGGAGGAGGGCTAAGATTCGTGGGTGAAGCTGAACCACTAGTCATGAACACGGGCCAGGGCCTAAGCCGTTCCTTGCCACTCCGTGTCGTAAATGGCATATTGGCAACTTTACGTTTCTCCTCAGATGATTTTAAGTTTCTCTTTTTGCTACTTTTTCTTAACTTGGGCTTTTTGGATTTTACATGCCCGGTACTACGAGATTGGGCATCGGGCTTGGAAGACGACATTGATGGCATTTCATCGTCTATGTCATGACTAGTGGCAGCAGCTTCAGCATTAGGAGGAAGTGGGTCTTGATCTTTCCCTACTTTATCCTCCAAATTTTTGGTCTCCATTATATGTAGCACAAGATACTGCAGAATGTGTGAACTTGGTAATATTGCAGTACCAATGGACTTATACTGCTGTATTGGTTTTGCAAATTTGGTTATAATTATTATATTTTTTTTTTTTTTTTTTTACTTTTTTTTTATTTTTAAAAAACTTGGGAATAATGGGGAAATAACTATGCCCTTAGAAGCACAGAGCACAGGACACAGCACCACTGGACTGAACAGGACACAGCACAGGACCCAGCAGCACTACGGACCTCAGCAGGACCGAGCACAGGACACAGCACCACTGGACTGATACTGCAGAATGTGTAAACTTTGTAATATTGCAGTACCACTGGACTTTTACTGCTGAATGTGTGAACTTGGTAATATTGCAGTACCAATGGGCTTATACTGCAGGATTGGTTGTGCAAATTTTGTGGTAATTAAAAAAAATTAAAGTAGTTTTTGGTATTTTTTTAAAAAACTTTTTTTTATTTTTTTAAACACAGGGGAATATTGGGGAAATACCAATGCCCTTAGAAGCACAGAGCACAGGACACAGCACCACTGGACTGAACAGGACACAGCACAGGACCCAGCAGCACCACTGAACTCAGAAGGACAGAGCACAGCACACAGCACCACTGGACTGATACTGCAGAACACAGCACAGCACAGCACAGCACAGAACTAAACAGCACAGCACAGAACTAAACAGCACAGCACGAGATCTACCAGGACAGAGGACCACCTAACACACCCTCCCTCTACCCTGATCAATGCCCGAGTGAAGATGGCGGCGACTAGCGGGGAATTTATAGGATCCGAGTATCGCGAGATCCGACAACGGGATTATGAGTCAGAGCCTCAGTTTCACATTTGAATTTGGCGCCAATACCCGGATCTGTCTCTGATCCGACTCGGATCCGCAACGTTCGGGTGGGCTCGGATTTCATAAATCCGAGTGCGCTCATCCCTAGTAACAACCGGGAGGAATCTGCAACTGGGATGTGTAATACATGTTTAGCAACTGGGTGGGAGGGTTGAGGTCTGTGACAATTGGGTTTTATCTATGTGCAATAGTTGACTCCAATAAAGGGTTATCTTTCTACAATATGTGAGTCCTGCAGTATTTAAACAGATTGGGCCTGATTCATTAAGGAAAGTAAAACGAATAAGCTATCAAGTATTTGTGTACTACATTAAAAGGACAGACAGTATTTTCCTTTTGTGCACAATAATAAACTAATTTGCACTCCTTGGATTGTAACTTGGTTTTGTCCAGGAGACTACTTACTCATTTCTTTGCCTTACTTTCCTTAATGAATTAGGCCCACTATATGCAGTGGATGTAATTTATGAAGCACAAAATGTCCTGCAATGTAGCAGTCAAAATCCCTACCACATTTATTTTGGAAGAGGGTTTTCCAGTCCCCTTTTGTTGTGTGGTAACAATGCTAACTTAGCAGGGCTTCTTACTAAAAGCTCAGCACAGTGGGGAAGAGAGGGCAGCAGCATATTTATTGTAGTATGGTTGAAAACAAATTTTTTTGGGGGGTTTACTGGTTGCTTAAAAACAAATAACCATTTTTGCCATTTTGGGCTTTCCTAGTATAATTATGGTTGGCCAATATCTATACCAGCGGTTCCCAAAGTGTGCACCGCGGCTCCCAGGGCTGTCACGGAGCTGTCACAAGGGTGCCGTGGACAGGGGACAAAAAAAACCAAAAAACAGCTTACTAATCCGGCGGCGCCCGGCACCCAGTATTCTCCTCCCTCCTCATTTCTCACTGAATATCGGGCTTGACGTCATCACTCCCGACATATTTAGTGAGAAGCAGCAGGAGAGAGGAGGATGCTGGGTCCTGGGTGCCGCCGCATTGGTAAGAAGATAGAAAAGAAGACAGAAGAAATAGAAGAAAGAAGGCCAAGTATGGTAAGTAAAGAAACGAAGGGGAACGTCAAAGGAATCAGCAATGGAGGGGCAAAAGAATGAAGAGGGGGCAGAGTGAGGATGAAGAGGGGCAGACAGTGAGGATGAAGAGGGACAGACAGTGAGTGGATGAAGAAGGGCAGACAGTGTGTGAATGAAAAGGGGCAGACAGTGTGTGGATGAAGAGGGGCAGACAGTGTGTGGATGAAGAGGGGCAGACAGTGAGGATGAAGAGGGGCAGACAGTGTGTGGATGAAGAGGGGCAGACAGTGTGTGGATGAAGAGGGGCAGACAGTGTGTGGATGAAGAGGGGCAGACAGTGAGGATGAAGAGGGACAGACAGTGAGTGGATGAAGAAGGGCAGACAGTGTGTGAATGAAAAGGGGCAGACAGTGTGTGGATGAAGAGGGGCAGACAGTGTGTGGATGAAGAGGGGCAGACAGTGAGGATGAAGAGGGGCAGACAGTGTGTGGATGAAGAGGGGCAGACAGTGTGTGGATGAAGATGGGCAGACTGTGAGAGGATGAAGAGGGCAGACAGTGAGGATGAAGAGGGGCAGACAGTGAGGATGAAGAGGGGCAGACAGTGAGGATGAAGAGGGCAGACAGTGTGTGGATGAAGAGGGGCAGACAGTGTGTGGATGAAGAGGGGCAGACAGTGTGTGGATGAAGAGGGGCAGACAGTGTGTGGATGAAGAGGGGCAGACTGTGAGAGGATGAAGAGGGCAGACAGTGAGGATGAACAGGGTCAGAAAGTGAGTGGATGAAGAGGGGCAGACAGTGAGGATGAAGAGGGGCAGACAGAATGTGGATGAAGAGGGGCAGACAGTATGTGGATGAAGAGGGGCAGACAGGAGGAGGAGGGGCAGACAGGATGAAGAGTGGCAGACAGTGTGTGGATGAAGAGGGGCAGACAGGAGGAGGAGGGGCAGACAGAATGAAGAGTGGCAGACAGTGTGTGGATGAAGAGGGACAGACAGTGTGTGGATGAAGAGGGGCAGACAGTGTGGATGAAGAGGGACAGACAGTGTGTGGATGAAGAGGGGTACAGAGTGTGTGGATGAAGAGGGGTACAGAGTGTGTGGATGAAGGGGCACAGTGTAATGGTGAAGGGACACAGTGTGATGATTTTTGTACATGTTTTGTTTTATTTTGTTTGATCTTATTCCTCTTAATATTAGCTGTAAATTATTCTTTGACAGAAATCTAATTGAAAAAATATATAAAAATATTCTTTTACCTTGGATTTATGAATATTATTTTTGCAAACAACTTACAAGTATTTCTGTCCTGACCTAAATACATATTACGTTATTTTGACTTAAATACTTAAAAAACAGGACTGCTCAGTAAATATTTTAGAGGGGTGTCTTGAAAAAATTATGGAGACTCTAAGGGTGCCGCGAACTGAAAAAGTTTGGGAACTACTGCTCTATACCCTTCTGCATTTTCAAAGCAGTTTCCACAAGGTCACCTGCACGGAACAATTATGCACCAAAAGATGACAAAGGAAACAAGTCCTAAAAATGCACGTTTTTTTGAGCTTGATGATACATTTGAGAACATGTGGTTTACAATAAAGTGCAAATTAAGACATTTTCTTAATTTATATGTGGTGAAAAAAGACATGTTAAATGCACAAGATTAAAATAAAGACTTCCATAAAGACACATGCTTTGTTTTGATCTAGCGGGCTCATACTATTTCAGCATGCATGGAGGAAGAATCAGATGTAATTAATGTACAGATTAGTAGCTTTTCTAATTTGTTTATGTAAAGTTCCAAGCTAATCCGATCAGTATAAACATTGGGCAAACCTGTGTGAAAGTTCATTGTATAAAAGATTTTGTTTATCATTTAACTGTGTATTTCTCTTTACTTATACCTCCCCAGTATCTCTGTACCATTGAGAGCAAACTTGTCAATTTTTCTAGGACAGCATATACCAGTTTGGGAAACCTGTATATCTATAATAATTGCAAAATAAATGATTAAACAAGAATGAACAAAACATGAAAAAAATTTTTTTAGATGGGTAACCCCGAAGAAAATTCTGTGGAAGATTTATTTTATTAGCAGATGACAAATTGTTACGTCAGTGTAATTTGAAATAAAATCTGTTCCAAATCTGTTGCATTGTTCTTGTTAGAACTCGTGATAGAAATGTACTGTAGAGCTAAGTATTTTAGATCTCTAGAATTTCCTTTTCACAATGGCTAATGTAAATTCTGCAAAAAGGAACGGTACAAAAAGTGTGGTGGTGTTCGGCAATGAGAAGAGGGAGAGAAATAGTATATAGTTACCACTGAAAAGGTTTACTTATATTCATTGTTAACCGAATATGGCCCGAAATGCATTATCTGTGCTAATACTGCAGACTTGTTTCATCATCCTGCAGAGTCAGAAGCTGAACGCGCAGACTGCAGAAGTCTCCTCCTCTTCTAAGATTGTGAGAAAACCCTCCTTCTTACATCTGTCCTTTCTTTCCTTCTTTTTTTACTTTCTATCTCTCCTCGCTGAGCATGTTCCCCCTCCTCCTCTTCTGCCAATTCTGTACAGCTGGAGAGGCAGACACAGTGACACTGAAGGCTGCTCTCCACAGCTGTCACAAGTAATTCAGGAAATCCAATTACACCTCATGAAATCCAGGGCTTACTGCAATGTCTCTGTGCCAAGAATCCCAGCACCAGCATAAGCTACCATACTTGCGGGTAACATGCCCTTATATATACTTAAGTATTAGATAGACCTTAAGCTATAACTCCCACAATATTCATGCTGCTACAAGCTTACTTTGGAGGTAGATTAGGATTTTGGGAAAAATAGCCTCGTTAAAACTAATAGAGTTACATCAGGAACTAAGTACTGCATTTTAATATTTGGATAATGCACTCTTTCCCTTGTTCACCTTAATTTCTCTATATTCCAATTAAACATGTCATTAACAAAGAACAGGCAAACCTAAGGCCATATCTGTGAATATTAAAAATGCAACTAACTGCTCACCCACCAAAAAAGGAAATCTAATTGGTAACAAATATTACATTTCTTACATTCAGAATGAATATTTTAAGACACACTCAGATTCACAGTTAGCATAAGCATTTCATGCATTAGACACACATACAGTAGTTGCCAACTTTTAAATATTACTTTCAGGGTCAGTGTGCTTGTGGACATTTGCATATGAAAGCAAGTCACATATGCAACACACCAAGCAGGCCAAGGTGTGCTATAATTCTCATAATAACTTGTTCACGGTGCATGGTTATAATCTCATTTTTATGTATTTTAAATACTCATCCATATTAAATATAAGTGTATACAGCACAGTGAATAAGAACAGTTTGTTCGAATTCCATCTTATGCATAGAAAAACAATAATTGTACCACACTGTTGGTTAGTATTACAATATAGGTTTTTTGGGACATTTCACAGGACAGGAATTTTCAGATACAATACAAGTACCACCCAGTAATAGAACGGAAAATTAATAACATTTGACACATCTAAACAAAGGTAATTAAAGTATAATGCAATGCCTAATATAGGCAAAATTAGCTAAAAGGAATATTTCCACTGGTTCTGGTGCAGGGGACTTCCTCACAGAGCGTATGTGGTTTATCTTGTTGGGAGTCAGGAAAATAATTATTTCATATGTGAGGAGATTCACAAAACATGCTCCCAAAATTTAGCACCGTCCCAGGAAAACTGGGTCATACGGGAGCTCTAGTGTAAGCCGATGTACCCAATTATAAGAATTGAGACATGTACATCAGGAGAGTTCTAGAAACAAAATAACATAATTTTAGTTTAAATAGTGTTAAGCACTAAATAGCATTAACACTCAAAATGAGTAAGTAGGTCTATAACAATAAAAGAAAATACTTATTGATATTGATGGATAGAAGCGTGGATCACCAGTGTCAGGCAGACACATTTATTTGACAAAGTTATTTTCCCCAGTGAAATGTCTTCATCATGCACATAGCAGACTGATAATAACTCCCCTACTCTTACTATTTCCACCCTCATCAAGACAAATTCTAGTACAGTCTTTTCAAAATCTGCCTATAAGGGCTGACACTCATTCTACATGCTACTAATTTTCTGCTGAACACATTAATCTGCACACTCTGTATGAATATTAATGTATAAATATTAATATTGTAAATTAAGAAACGGTCAACAGTAGATGGAGACAGGGCTGGCTCAAGGGTAAGGCTAGTGATGCAATTGTATCAGACACTAAGCTGTAGAAGAACCATCGTTTAAAAACCAAAAAGGAAGTCACGGCTGTATTGTTTACGTAAACTAAGTTGAAAAAGCTGGTCCTATATAAACTGCAAATATACAGATGCTCTGATCATTTCGTTTTGGACAACTATGCCTATTTGTTTAGTGCATACATAGAAAGTGTTGAAGAATCACTTCAAAGTTCTGCGTTCTACCTGTATTCTACCATCCTAGGACCAAGTCTACACTGTTCACCTAAAATGTTGTTCTTTAAAGCATTATACAGTATGGGCCTGATTCAATAAGTAAAGTAAGAAAAACAGTAACTTTGCACCTTGGCAAAACCATGTTGCATTGGAGGGGGATGTAAATTTAAAATGTGATGGCAGATTTAAGGTTGGGGTAGAGCATGTCCTAGATCAACTTTAAATTTCAGTCTAAAAATAAAGCTATCAAGTATTTGTGTGCTACATGAAAAAAGCCAATATTTGACTTATGTAAAAAATAATAATCTAATTTGCACCCCTTGCATTGTAACATGGTTTGACTAGGAGAAAACTTACTCCTTTTTTTTGCCTTACTCTCCTTAATGAATCATGCCCTATATGTCTTATATTAATCATGTCACACACCAGGCCCTCAGGTCCTGTTACTTACTACTCTGCTGTCTTTCTAAGCTGTCCCTGTGGTCCGCAGGCTCTTTTGTTTTCAGTTCTCTTCACTTCAGAGATCCCTTGAAAACTAGTGCATGGCCACTGCCATCTTAGATTAAGTCACCTTCTCTGTCTTAGCCAGTCGGAGTGCTGGTCCAGCTCAGCTGATCACAGCCTCCAATCAGATGATAGCAGTCTCAGAGTTCCCTTCAAAACCAGTGCATGGGCGTCACCATTTTGGATCCAATTACCTAATCCATCTCAGCCAGTCAGAATACTGCTTCACCTCAGCTGACTGCAGTCTCCAATCAGTGGATAGCAGTTACCATAAAAGGACTTCCTGGAGCCCTAACCTGTTGGCCAGTGCAATGTTGATTACTCAGACACCAACCTGGTATCTAGCAGTCAGCAGTCTACTCAGTTTCTTCTGCCCAGATAGAGCAGCCAGCATTCCAGTCCCAGCATTCCGGTTCCTTTCCGGTCTCAGCATTTCGGTCCTTGCATTCTGGTTCCAGTCCGGTCCTAGCATTTCGGTTGAAGTCCGGTCTTCTTTGCTAATCTGATCACCATTTTGCTACTCTTGACTTCTTGCCAGTCTCCTGTGCCACTCAGACTTACTGATCTCCTGAATTCTCAGCAACCACCTGCACTTGTTCTTTCTCTCTCACGCAAAAGGACATGATCAGGCCAGCCAGCTTTGTGGATGTAGCCACCAGTTCAACTCCAGAGACACAACCCAGTCCGGGTACAGACAAATCCTCAGGCGTGACAAATCATTGGTGTAAATCTATGCCTTTGAAGTATAGCAATACGTCTGATTACTTAAGGTTACTGGCATTCATAAATGATCCTTACTATGTTTATACTCATTAGTAGACTAACAAAAACTAGAGATGAGTATAATTTGAAAAAAAAAAAAAAATTGCCATTTCATACAACCTTGTAAAACGCATTTTTTCCTAGCACATTCAATTTAGAACTCTCATTTCCAGAGCCTAAAGTTTAGGGGGAACAGTGATTTGAATAATCTTAGGTCATATTTCCATTTATCTCCCCGAGTGAAAAGATATGTTTTCACAAGAAACAAATTAGGTCATGTAATTTGTTTGCATATTCTTCCTTACAGAGCTGTACACCAAAACCAGTTATAATGTGAGAAAACTGTGTGGCTCCATCTGTGGGTTATTAATTTATCATGTTTTGCTGGAGGACATTCTTGAATTGTGCATTTTTGGCTATGTTATATTGGACTTTTCTGACTGTCCTGAAAACATCTGGGGACAATGTTTTTAACTGCTGGATCACGATTAAGTATGATCTTATATGTCACTACTTATATAGCATGTTGTCTGCATAGTCAATTTTTTGGGGGGGAAAAACAGCATTTTTGTAAATGGTTCTGACCACTTAATGCCAAACAGCAGTTTTCTTAAGATTACATTTTGCAAGGTGAACTTTACTTGTGAGTTTTCTGTTTTCTAAACACCTCAGTACTACCATCTATGTGGCCAAATATTTAATGTCAGTGATTGCAGCTTCTGATAGGTACAACTGCTCACAGTCGGACCAAGCCATTCATAGATGATAATGTAGCTTTAAATAAAAGACAATATTAATTCAATGTAAGAGGCAGCTATTCATTCAATACTGTTAATAACTATAAAAGGACCAGTAACTGGTCACCTGCCTCCAGTTGTAAGCATGCATGAGTAGCTTTCAAATGTGGATTTGCTAAGGATGCACAAACATGTAATGATTTTATTGAAATTAAAGCATGTGTGGTCATGAAATAAGTGCTGCCGCTAGTATTTTATAGGTACGTTGAATCCGTTCTCTGATTTTATTTGGAGGACATTGCTACCTTGGGTATAGAGGGCTCATGCTGGGGTAGGCACTTCTTTGAATCTTTGTTCAAATCTGTTTGAATCTGAAGCTCCTCATCTTTAATACATCTCCTCCAATGGACAATCAGATAAAAAATAACTATTCCATAAAGGAGCACAACACTCAACTTTTCAAACTTAACAAACCAGAGTGTGAAAAGAGTTGAGAATGTAGTGTCCCCCAAATTGAAAAATAAAAATGGGTTTAAAATAAATATAAAAATCATATTTTCTCTTGAATTTTGGGAGTCATTGATACCTTGATATACCAAAGTTGCCCCAAGGGGAGGGTACCCTAAGACACAGCTGTGCAGAAAACATTCCATCCAAAGCTACTTTGTAGGTAAATACATTATAACTATAACGTTTTGTGAAGGTTTGGACGAAGGACCAGGTATCCCCTCAATACAACTGCTTGGCCGAGGCTTCATTTAGCACCTCCTATGAAGCGTTCACTAATCTGGCATAGTTGCCAAGATATTTCCGAAATCAGTTTCCCAGCGGTGGTAATAGCCTGTCAAATCACCACCCTAGTCCACCAGGCCATGGTCTGTTTTATCACTGGCCTGTCTTCTATCTAGGTATCGTAAAGCACCAAACGATTATCAGTGCTACTGTACACAAGGATTAAGTTCTTTTGCGATAGACCTTCAAGGCTCTAATGGTGTTTAACAAACAAAGAGACTTTTCACCCCTGAGGAAATATTCTGTCTAAGAACAGGAATTACAATATCTTGATTCAGGTGAAAGCTATATGCCACTATGGGCTGGTACGCAGTACAGACCTGCCATCATGAAAATCCAGGAAAGGTGATTGATTGCATAGATTTGAAGGAGGAGCTTCAAATTTGTACAAAGATTCAAACTAATTGCCTTCTCCAAGAGAAGCCCTATATACCCAAGGTACCAGTGTCCCCAAAATTGGATGAAGTAGAAAAATATCTGATAAGGAATGAATGTTCAAATGTCAAATGTAACTGATGTAAAATACGTTTGGTTGACAGCCATGATTTGGTCAGTTCTCATCCAATCGCACTAGTTGTAATCTATGTGATTCAGCCATATGCCCCTTTTACTAAGAATCCAGATCTGGTCACTTTGGTATAGATCAATAGAGGAGTGTAGAAGAAATTATGTGTTTGGAGAGATCATTTAGATGTTTTCTTATCTGAAGACAATATTGCCCAATTTACACTACCTTCTAAACTAAAAAAACATAATTCAAGAACATTAATACATTAAAGTTATTCAGATACAAGTTGTGTCAAAAAAGCTTCAGATTCTCAGGACCAAACTAAGTCCAACACTGGAAATATGAATAATCCTGAAATAGATTGATATAAAATAAAAGTTTTTTCCCCATCATTGATAAGGTTTTAGTCAAGGTCATTGGTTTGGTACTGATCGAAGTAGAGACCTAAAAGCAATAGCATTCAGCATAGGAGAGAGCCAGACTGAGAGCTAGTAGGATGTGTTACTGAAATACTATATCTGGTTCAGATTCCAGTCCAGTTAAACATGGCTGCATCCATTGTACCAATAATCAAAAACACAAAAGAGACTTTCTTCTTTGATGAACCCTGCACATGAACATCTATGTGTCATCCAATATAACAATTTGGATCGGTGAACGGTTTACCTATGAAAAAAAAAAAAAAAGTGCTTGCTTTACAATTTCGAGAAGTGTGTATTAATGATTTAGGAAGTAAAGTAATCAATCCTAGATTGCATGTTATTTGACTTTAGAATACAAGTGCTCTTGTCAAGTTTATTCCTAGGTCACCTGGTATCACTGCACATACATTTTCAGTAATACTAGTTTCAGATTACAACTTTTTTCCTTTAGTGGAATAAATGTCTAAAACTCTCTTTATTAAGATTATCATCTACTAACACCTAAATGGCCATTCTGCAAGCAGATTCCATCTGAAACGATAAAGTTTTGACAACTGCCAGGTGGAGAGAAAAAGAAATATGTATCAAGGAGGTAAAAACAAATTAAAATTTTGAAACACACAGAAGTAGTTTCTGTCATCATGACTCAAACATTATTATTATGCAAATATTTTTTCATCAGAAACACAAAGAGTATACATACAAATTGCATATACATATTTAAAATTTAAAAAATAACTATAGATAGTAATTTACATGTTGGATTTTTATGTAAAACCATCTTTTTACATCCTTTGTAGCGCCACCTACATTTTGCCTGTCTTGCTTTTGTTTCTTACCTTGATATCAAATATATAAATACTTTGCTATTCATGTAAATAAATGTAAATGTGTAAAAATAAATTTGCAGGGTATCCTAATATTTTTTGTTTCATTTATGGACATTCGATATTGACAAACTGGTAAAAGTCCCAAAAAGCCCCCAACAAATGTTTTCCTTAATTCTTCCCATAGCTACATTTTAGCAATTTTTTTGTGTGCAATATTTTTTCCCATTTCCAAAACATTAAAAGAATTAGAAGACTTCAGAGTATTCTATGAAAAACAAAGACAAATTTGAGCGTCAACATTTTCTAGGAGGCCTAGTATAAAATATCTTGACATTTATTGGGCAGTTTTGGTAATTAGTGTTATAACATTATTCTTACTCATTTTTATTTATAGGGTGCCACACAGGGTCCGCAGTACCATACAGAGGGAAAACAACACAACATTACATGGTATAACAGTACAATACAGTAAACACTACAACTCTCTAGACAGCTACTGTGGTGGAAGGGGTATATTCAGCGCAGGCTAAAACCTCTGCCCATTAGTGTGAGCACAAGTAACAGGTTTAGAGCCACTGAAAGAGGAGTGTAGGTAATGAAGAAGTGAAGTCATTGGGCAGAGAGCAAAGGAGGAGATGCACAGTATAGCTGGTGAACAAAAGTTGTAGATAATGAGAACAGAAGTGAAGAGCGCCCTACTCACTAGAGCTTATAATCTAAAGGCAAAGGGGCAGACAATCGGTTGACACATGAGGATGAGCCAATGTATGGGGACCTGAGGGCAAGAAGCAAGAGTAGGAGACATGGAGGATGAAAGAAGTTGAGGTATACTACATGGTGAAATGATTAGTTGGAGGACTGGTACTCTTTTCTGAACAGTTTCAATGCCCGTTTGAAGCTAACCAGGCTAGGGGAAAGTCTGATAGAATAAGGGAGATAATTCCAGTGGTGGAGGGCAGCACAGGAAAAGGGAGTGAGATGTGGTTACCAGAGGGGAGGAAAGATGACAGTCTTTGGCCCCACCGGTGTGGGCAGGAAGGAATATATAAGGAGATGAGGTTGGAGAGGGTCTTGTACATGAGGGTGAGGAGTTTGAAGAGGATTCTGTAGGCAAAGGGAAACCAGTGTAATGTTTGACAGAGAGAGGAGGCAGAAGTGGAGCGGGGAGAGAGGAAGATAAGTCTAGCTGCAGCAATAAGTATAGATCGATGAGGTGTGAGATGGGTACGTGGGAGACCAGTAAGGAGAAAATTACAGTAGTAGATAAAAAATGATTAGTGAGTGCATAAGAGTTTTGGTGACATCCTGGGAGAGGAAGGATCTGATATGAGCGATGTTACGGAGCTGGAAGTTACAGGATTAGGCAAAAGATTGAATGTGAGGGGGGGATAAAGGAGATGGAAGAGTCAAGGATGACACCCAGGCAGCAGAATTGGGGAACAAAGGAGAAAGTGGTGTTGTCAACAGTGATACAGGTGTCGAGAGGGGAGGAGACTCTTGATGGAGGCAAGACAACAAGTTCTGTTTTGGCCATGTTAAGTTTGAGAAAGAGTAAAGACTTCCAGGAGTAGATGGTGGAGTAGCAACTTGACACCTGACTGAGGAGGGAAGGGAAGAGATCAGGAGATGAGAGGTAGAGTTGAGTGTCACCTGCATATAGGTGGTACTGAAGGCTGAAGGAAATGATGGGTTCACCCAGGGAGGTGGTGTACCAGTGCTCAAAGTGGGGCAGTATGTGCCGGTATGACATACCAGCACTTCTCCGCCCCACTTCTTCAGACTTGCCAGTGCTCCACTCTGCCTGCCTACCCCGTGATAAATGAGGGCACAGTGTGATGAATGAGGACACAGTGTGATGAATGAGGACACAGTGTGATGAATGAGGGCACAGTGTGATTAATGAGGACATAGGGCTAGATTTACTATCAGGCGTGATGCATGGCGGCTTCAAACCGCCATGCATCGCGGCGGTTTTCCGGCGTGTTTGCATTGCAAACAGCCGGATTTACTAATGGGCGCTTGTCAGCTTCAATTCGAAGCCGCCGGCGATGTCACGGCGGGATGTAATGCTCAAAGCCGCCGGCGGCTTTGAATAGAACATGGCGCTTTTGCTTTAAATGACGGCGCTTTTGTGTAAAGGCGGTTTTTTTGAAAATTACACCTGTCTCCTGGCCTGTTACTATTGGCTATTTTAAAAATCAGGAGATTTGACATCACAAGCCCTATATAAACCACTGGCCTGACACTTTTTCTTTGATAGGGGTTTGAGGAGTTTTTTGAGAGGAGTTTGGAGGATAGTGGTTTGCTGAGAGTTGGTGAGAGTTGGAGTTTGGTGGATTGGTGGAGCGATATCTGTTTGAAGTGTGAGTAGTCCTGTGGTTTTTGCCTGTTTTGTACATTTATTTTCTCATTTATTTTCTGTCTTGTATTTTTTGTATTTGTCCTTTGTCTGTGTTACTTGTGTGTGACTGTGTGGAGAGTGTGTCTGTAGGTAGTGTAGTTTGTTCTTTGTGTTTGTAAGTCCTTCAGTGTTTTGTGTTTTTCTGTCTTCTGGGTAAAAATGTCCAGAGATAGGAGGGGAGAACAGGCTGAGGAGAGG
The DNA here is from genome assembly GCF_038048845.1 of Mixophyes fleayi. Classification (NCBI taxonomy): domain Eukaryota; kingdom Metazoa; phylum Chordata; class Amphibia; order Anura; family Limnodynastidae; genus Mixophyes; species Mixophyes fleayi. Next base: position 250,402,278 of record NC_134405.1, read on the forward strand.
GAGATGGAGGTTGAGGGGTCAGAGGAGGGAGAGGGAGAGGTTGAGGAGACAGGACAGGGCAGGAAGACCAAGACAGGGAGGAATGTGCGCTTCTCACATGATGAGAATTGTGTGTTGGTGCACAACATCATTCCCTGCTACGAGGTCATCCTAGGGAACCTGGCAGCCCGGACTCCTCTAAGGCGGCGTCACCAACTGTGGGGGAGAGTCTGTGATGCCGTGAACGCGGTGGGCCCACTGAAGCGGACAGTGGCACACTGCCGCAAGCGCTTCTCTGATATTAAGAGGAGGCTTAAAGAGAAGATGGCCCAGGAAAGGAGGTCGACAAGGCGCACGGGTGGTGGCCCCCCACTTCGTATGGAGTACACCACGTACGAGGAGGAGCTGCGCCAGATAATGCCGGCAGAAATTGTAGAGGGCATAAATGTCCAAGACACCGACTCGCCCTCTTTTGGCCAAGTAGTTGGTGAGTTATTTGTTTTTTTTACCCTAACAGTATTTTAACTGCTTTTCTCTTTTTAAAACTGCTTTTCTCTTTTTAAAACTGCTTTTCTCTTTTTAAAACTGCTTTTCTCTTTTTAAAACTGCTTTTCTCTTTGCAAACGTTTTTTTTTTTATTTTTTGTTTTCTTTTTCAAAGTGTATATTTGCCTCTAATAGTTTGTAAAGGTTTTTTTTTCTCATAGAAAAAAAAAAAAATTGTAAACACATTTGTGCAATAAACAGTATATTTTGATTATTTTTTTTTTCTGGAAATACATTGTATGCTTTTTCTAATATATCCAGAATCGCCAGGACCGCAGTTCAGTCCCAGTGCCAGACCTACACCTCCACCTTCAGCGAGAGATTCGGGCACAGACGAGCAAGCAGGTGCGTGATTTCTGTTTAGGAGAGAAATAATGGAGTTACTTGATTTTCTGTGCAAATGTTGCTGTCAATGTTGTTTTTTTTTTTTCTTTTTATTGTTTGCAATGAGAAGTTAGGGCTACATTTTACTCAACTGATATGTTGCCTATAGAAACCCATCAGAATATACCTTTACTTTATTTATTGCATTCAACAAAATGACAGCTAAAATCTGATTGGTTGCTATAGGCAACATCTCCACTTTTGATAGCATGCACTTTAGTCAAAATAACCCAGCATGTACTACACAGTCCTAATGATAATGGGTATTAAAAGGATAATAAGTGCATCCGTAAGCAGGTAGCATAGGACTAGAAATCAGGAATGTAAACATTGTGAAAGAATCTGTAGTTGCTAAAGATTATTCTTTCCTATCCAGTGTTCAGAATGCAATATACAAACATATTATATACTATATACTTACCGTCATTTTTCATACACAGGGCCCTCTTCATACCAGCCACCTCAGGCGGAGTCCCTGGAAATGTCCCCTGAGCCAGAGGATCTAACAACCATCACCCTGGTAACAGTGGATGCCCCTGTGTCTGGCCTCCAGGAAGTTTCACCTGGCCCTGCTGAACCATCACACCAGCAACCTGCACCTGCACCTATGGACCCAGCCAGAGAAATGGCGCTGTCTATTGGCGCATTCCAGCAGCAACAGACATTATTCATGGACAGGCAAACTGGGCACATGTCACAAATTGCGGCCCAGTTGAGGCGAATACACCGCTCCACGAGCCAAATCCCTGCTGCAATAAACCGGCTGGCGAGCGCTTTGGAGCAGACAAATGTGCAGCTGGCCCAAATGTCTGGGTCTGTGGACGCCATGCATTCCTCCATTCGCGAGGGGAATGCCAACGTTATCCGGCTGGCAGGCCAACTCCAGCAGGAACTGATTGCCCGCTTGCCGGCCCCTTTTTCATCGGCCTCCACCAGTGCCGCTAGCACGCCTACCACATCTCTACAGAGTACTCCTCCAAGGAGAGGTGCTCGCACCAGGGGTGGGCGAGGGAGGGGAGAGAGTGGCACCAAGCATAGCGATATGCCTGCAAAAAGACATCGCTAGCACAATGTTTGTTATTTATTAATGTTTTGTCAAGTTTCTATAACGATTATACGTTTTTATTTATTGTGTTCTGCAATAAATGCAGTTAAATTTCTATTGTGTCAGTCTTTCTTTTCTGCACATTAAACAAGAGTATTCTGATTTTTTAACAACTATGCACTAATTTCATGTAAACATTGACCTCTGACTGTCACATTCCAGGGATGTTCATATTTACCACATGAGGAGTACACACTATCCTGTTTTTAAAGGTTCCAATGTACAAAAAATTTACAATAAAATACTAAAATTGCACTCACATAAAACACATTTTTGAGCAAAAAATGTTTTTCATACTATGTACTTACAAGTAAAGTAGTTTGCAATTAGACGGTCTCTAATCTCCCTTCCGCCCTCTGTGCTCTGCACATCACCAGATGTGACACGGACCCCTTCTTCTTCACTGTCTACTGCAATAATCGGTGGGGTAAGTTGATGTATTGCTAGATTATGTATCAAACAGCCAGCCAGGATAATTTCAGACCCCTTTTCAGGTGCATACATAGCCACACAACCCGATTATTCTAGTAACCTGAATCTAGTTTACCAAAGTACAAAGGTACGCTATAACACACCTCTATCAGTAAATAAATTGCATGGTGGGAAGACACAAGAGAAAAAGAAACCAAAACAACACTGCAATTACAAGACACTGGCCTTTTAACATATACAATCCCAAAGAAAAAAAATTTGTACATGAAATGGCCCTTTTCCTTCTGTTCTGATTGCCCAAATATCAGAAACAGCACACTGTTTGAGCAATCTCGCCGCTCACAAGCAGCGCTTTCATTTTGGTCTATTGAATGGCGGTTTTCCGGCGGCTTTATAAACCCCCTAATAGTAAATCCGGCTGTTTGTATGTTGAACATTGTTGAAACCGTCATGGCGATGTATACAGAGGCGGGTTTGAAAACATCTTTTCTGGTCGTTTGGACGGCGGGTTTAGCCTTAGTAAATCCGGCGATGGCTAAACCGCCGCCAAACCCGCCGAAATTCGGCGGGTTTACAAACACGCCTGATAGTAAATCTAGCCCATAGTGTGATTTTAAAGGAGCAAAAGTGTGAATTAACTAGTAAAAGGAAATAATAGAAGCAGGAACAGGGATAGATAGAGAGGATGAAGGAGTAATGGAGGAGCAAGTCAAGCAGGATGTGAGGCACGGGGGAGAGCAGTTAGGGAGGAAGAGAGGAGGATACCTGCAATGAAGATACGGGCACATAGGAACAGAGAAAATAAACACATAAAGGAAAGATAAAGGGGAATATGGAAGATATAAGTGATACATTTTGGAAAGTTTTATTATAATGTTATGGAGATATGAGGGAAAATGTATGTACACAAAGGGGACAGGAAGGAGAGGTGGATGGACACATAGGAAAGGGAATTGGACACAGGAAAGGTGGGGGACACAGGGTGGAAAGTCTTACATCAAATTAATATGTTTTATATTATACTATATTGTGGTCAAATTAATTTAAAATTAATTTCACTCTATCAAAATCCCTAAATCTTCGAGCGTCTAGGCTGGTCCTAGGCCCCCGGCCCCTTGCTGTTCATTTCAAAGTTCCATACCAGCACTTCTTAATTTCCACTTCGCCCACTGAGGTGTACAGTGAAAAAAGCAGAGGGCCAAGGACAGAACCCTGTGGGACTCCTATGGGAAGGATGCAGGATGGGAAGGAGGAATAAGAGGTGGAAACAAAGGCTGCAGAGCAGTCCAGCAGGATAATCAGGAAGAAATGGCCCCTGGATTTGGCTGAGAGAAGATCATTGGTGACTTTGGTCAAGGCAGTTTCTGTGGACTGGAGGGGGTGGAAGCGAGATTGGAGAGAATCAAGGATGGAGTTGTCAGAGAGGTAGCTGCTGAGACATTTTTAGACAAGCCGCTCAAGTATTTTGGAGACAAAAGGGAGTAGAGTAATGTTGCGGTAGTTTGAGAGTGAGGAGAGGGGGTGGGGTAATACAGGGGGCAGGTTAAGGGTGGAGAGAATGGACTTTGTCACCCGTAAGGAGCATTAGAGGTGGTGACTAGAGGGAGAGGGAGGTGGCGTGAGAAAGGATAACAGAAGAGTAATGGGAGGAGGAGATTTTATGTTTGATAGCCTCAATTTTGGAAGTGAAAAAGGAGACAAAGTCAATGGCAGTAAGGGAGGATGGGAGGGGAGGGAGGGCAAAGGAGTGTGTGGCAAAAAGACAGTAGGGATTGGAGGACTGTGAAGAGATGAGAGATTTGATGATTGTTTAGTGAGGGAGAGGGCAGAACTGTAGGATGACAGGATGAACTTGAAATGAAGAAAGTCTGCCAAGGAATGAGATTTTCTTCAGTGGCATTTGGCGGTACATGTGCATTTTTGAAGGAACTGAGTAAATTTGGAGGGGCAAAGTTGGGGTTTAGAGCAGCGAAGTTCAACAGAAGGGGAAGGACAGCAGAGCCATAAGAGATGGTGAGGGTGTTGTTGTAGAGGAAGACAGCTTTGTTAGGGCAGGCCAGGGTGGATAGAGTGGAGAGGAAAGTTTCAAGTGAAGAGAAGAAAATAGCAGGATCAAGAGTGCATCTAGAAAGGGCAGATTTGGACACGAGGGTGGGTGAAAGAGATTAAGAAAGAGTGAAAGAGAGGAGATGGTGGTCAGAGAGTGGTAAGGGAGAGTTGGAAAAGTCAGTGCACATTGAAGGGATAAGACAAGGTCAAAGGAGTGACCGAGAAAGTGGGTGGGGTAGAGGTCCACTGTGAGAGGCCAAAGGAGGTAGAAAGGGCAAGAAGTTTAATGGATGCTGGGTCTGTTGAGTTCTCAGTGGGGTATTAAAGTCACCTAGGAGGATGGAGGGGGGGGGGGGGTTTCTGAAGAGAGGTAATGGGGAAGCCAGACAGCAAAATTATCAAGAAATTGGGGAGTGGGACCAGGGAGCGGTAAATGACTGAGACATGGAGATGGATGGGGTGGAAGAGATAGAGTGGAATTTTAAATGATGAGAATGAAATGGAGGGCTTGGGTTGATGATACCAAGGGTACAATATGGAGATAGGAAGATGCATACCCCACTGGCTGGGTGGTCATCATGTCTTAGTGGAAGACAGTGGAAGAAAGCCAGGTTTCTTCGATTGCAGGAAGGCTAAGAGAGTTGGAGATGAAGAGGTCATTGATAGAGGGCAGTTTGTTGTGGATGGGTTAGGAATTCCAGAGAGCACAAGAGAAATGGAGAGAGGGAAGTGGGGAGATATGAATAACATTGGCTGGATTATGCTGCATGGGGGTGTGCTGGATCTGGGATGGAGATGAGGACAGGGGGTAAGGATGAGTATTGGACAGTAGCAAGAAGACATGGGGAAAGACTAAGGTAGTAGGGCGAGAAAGGATAGAATGGGAGAGGATGGACAAGCAAATGAGTGGGTGAATGGTGCAGGGGTACTAGGAAGAGGATCAGGAGGAGAGAAGAAAGACAGCAATGTGTTTGTAACAGACTTTCAGACGTGCGTGTGACTGACTGACGTGTGTAACTGATGTGTATATAACTGACTGACTGATGTGTGTGTAACTGAGTAACTGACTAACTAATGTGTATGTAACTAATTGACTGATGTGTGTGAGCGAGATGTGTGCAACTGAGTGAAGTGTGTGTAACTGACTGACTGAAGTGTGTAACTGACTGATGCGTGTGTAACATCACATATAATTGAGATTTTAGACAGACTGATATTGGCAGACTAACTCTCCCATCATTGCAATGACTGCTCATGCAGTGCAGGTTATGGTGCCACAATTCTGTTCATATTGTGTTGAACTAGGTGATCAAGCCATGAAGGATATATTTCTGTTTAGTTTTAATATGCTAAGCGCCACCTTTCTCTGAGTCCCATCACGGCATGATGTGTTTCTTTCTCCTTCAAGGTGTTAGCAGGTGTAGACATACAATATTCTCCCCATGGATTGCGAAGGAAATGAAGTTTTTTCATTTTTGTAATTATATTTCACATTCTTGAAAAGTGGCCTTGATGGCTTGCTCCACTCTGGATCTGAAAATGAAATAGCTAAGAAGGTATTTTAAATATTAGCTGTTTGAAAGATTCATAGAGATTAAAAGTACTGGAGTTTTGCTTATTGTTATTTTTTGACAGAAAACACTTGTCAAATATGGACGGTTGCTTTAAAGGTTCCGTATGCTTTGGCACAGCATTAGATAATAAACTGGCAATGCGAAAGTCCACTTCAGGGCAAAAGTATGTTTCTCTACATATGAAACCATTTGAGATTTGCTATTTAGTTTGAAACTATTTAATTTTTCAGTGGTTGCTAAAAGGATTTTTCTTTACTCTCTAAGTAGATGTCAATTAGTTCCTTAGCAGTTGTAGATTTAGGCTTATTGAAAAAGTAGAAATAGAGATTTACACACTATCTAGAATTTCCAAATTTGTTTGCTAAATTATATGGGCATATTATGGCTCTTTATCCAATGTTGTGGTTATGTTATTTTAGTTGGCCTAAAATTTGGCTGAAATGTTTGCATAGGGACCTGGGGGTAAATATAAAGGGAAACTTCCCTTTACAAGGCAGCGAGTTGACATAACCGGAGATTGATACATTTACCCCCTGGTCTCACAATACCGCACAGCAAGATAGTTTTAAACTGCTTAAAGCATGAAGACTTCTAGCAGGCCTTGTCTTGATGCTCTTGGAAATCTACATTATAAACCATTTTTCACCATATTGATCCCATGTCTTTCAATCTTCAACTATTGTCTTCTCATTTTGGTCAAAATTATTACTGTAAAACATTCTGGATTACCCCCACTTTAAAATGGATGTTACAATTGTTAAAACTACATGTATATAGCCCTCAGCATTCTTAAAATTGTCTTGCTTAATCTTTTAATAGTATATTCTGCAAAATTGGAGGCAATTTTGCTTTATTTAGTGGAAATTAACCAGGTTTGTTTGTTCATTCAGACTTCGGGGGCAGCACTGTGGCTTACTGGTTAGCAATTCTGCCTCACAGCACTGGGGTCATGAATTCGATTCCAAAACGATGGCCTTATCTGTGTGGAGTTTGTGTGTTCTCCCTGTGTTTGCGTGGGTTTGCTCAGTTCCACCCACACTCCAAAAACATACTAATAGGTTAATTGGCTACAATCAAATAGACCTTAGGGCTAGATTTACTAAGCTGCGGGTTTGAAAAAGTGGGGATGTTGCCTATAGCAACCAATCAGATTCTAGCTTTCATTTCTTTAGTACCTTCTACAAAATGACAGCTAGAATCTGATTGGTTGCTCAGTAGCGCATGCAGGGGGAGTTTCTGAGTCTCCAGAAACCCCCCCCCCCTCTGCTAACTAAGTGCCCACAGTGGCACTGTCCTATACAGCAGCCGAGGCGCTGTCAAAGAAGCGTCCGCGGTGGTGCTGTATTGTATATAGCACCGCCGCGAACGCTTCTTTGACAGCGCCGCGGCTGCTGTATAGGACAGCGCTGCCGAAACGATTGTTTTTTTTTTTTTTTTTTTGGGGGGGACGACAGGGGGGGAATCCCCCCTGACAATACTGCATGCGCCCCTGTTGCTATAAACAACATCCCCACTTTTTCAAACCCGCAGCTTAGTAAATCTAGCCCTTAGTCTCTCTCGGTCTGTCTGTCTGTCTGTGTATGTTAGGTAATTTAGACTGTAAGCTGCAATGGGGCAGGGACTGATGTGAGTGCGTTCTCTGTACAAAATTGCTGGATTAGTGGCGCTATATAAATAGCTGATGATGATGATGATGACTAGGTGGAGATTATTTTGGGGTAGGCATACTTTTCACAATTCTCGATACAGATTAAAAAATTGATGTCCTGAATTAGACAGAGTTCAGGGAATGACAAATGAATTATTAAACTGTATAGAAAATTTAAGTTATGTAATGACTATCCAAGCAACCTCTATTTATACTAGAAGAGATATTAATGACTGTATAATTGGTCCATAGACAAACACTGGCAGTCTGTTCAGTTTGAGGTCTTTACAGGCTACACAATGTCCCCCTTTGTGGTTGGAAGAAAAGATATGTAATCTCAAAGTGTGAACAGTATTCTTTCATTAAGAGCTATAAAATATGGTATACATATCCACAAGAACTGGTATTGCTAAACACTGTAGACAGAATAAAGAAAAAGCTGGTCACATTCCTAGTAAAACAGAAAAAAACAGTCACTGCCATTATTAAACATATTATAGGGTATTGATCTGGGAAGTAGTCCAAATGCTAGGATGAGGTCAGGAAGGAAGCAATTTTGCTTACCTTTTATTGGACAATATACTGTAGGCTCTACTTTATTTTTGCTATTTTTTGTCTTTCTATGGATCATCTCATTACGGATTTTGAGGATGTAAGTTTGAATTTGATAGGCAGTTTGCCAACCTAAATCACTTTGTAACTATGTAATAATACATGCAGATTATTTTTCAGGCAGGGATATCTTATTTATTGATAACATGTACAATGGCCCTACTTTTATTTTGTGCAACTAAAGAGGTAGGCAGCTCCACTCACTACATTCATAGCCATAGGATTGCAGGCAGTAAGGCTCACTTGCAAATATGCATAAGCACAGAGAAAATACTGCTCTATGACATTACTGATTTATTATCAAACACAAAATGAACGTAATGTGCATTTTTTTAAAGACACATCTGTATACTCACACCCTTATTTAACAAGGAGCAGATCTGAAGATATGTGTGTTGATGAATATGGTACTATGTCACTGCAGGATACATCCAATACATATGTGGAGTATCAAGTCCCAAAAGAACAGTCATTCAATTAATGTCACCTGTTAATAATATAGTCATTAATAGCATGTACATAAAATACATTTTTACAATGGCTACTGATTGTAAACACATTAAAATGTTTAACGGCTGATATATTTACTTCCTTTAACCTATTAACCTTATTTTAACCATGCTTTAATAAATGACACAACACCTTAGTGAGGCAAAATTAATGGTTTTACCTTTGCTTGTTTTTGTGCTCCCCTCTTTGTTTTCCTCTATAGCTTTTGTGAGCATGTGCACCTTTGGTAGGATGTGCTGCTGTTGGTGTGGAGTCTCAATGCTTCCTTTCTTGCTCTTTTTTCTTTTTCCGTTTCATTTTCAGTTCCAATTCCTAGGAAAGTTTGACTGCCATTGCTTATGTATGCTAATGGTTTGTGGTGCTTTCCTGCCATTACAGGCCACTGGCCCCCGCTGCATATTTTCGTGGTAGGACACTCTTATGCTCATTGGGCTGCATTGCATACGGTAGCAAGGGACACATCTTCATTTCCAGGGTTGGTAGTGGTTAATTGGATAGGTCAAAGGCAGGAAGAAAGGTAATGCTGTGGTAGCCCAGTTCACTCGCTCTCTAAGTGGCTTGCGGATTGAGCACTCGCTCATTAGATTTTAGAACCCCCTTCTCTATAGGCAGGATGGTGTTCATATGAGCGATGGGAGCATGGTTTGGTTTATAGGGGATGTTTTATAGGAGTTTAGCATCGTTTGGGTAGGTTGGTGGTGGGCCTCCTAGGGAGCCTGAAAACACAGTGCAGTCGACGGACAGTGGTTAGGGCGCACATTATGGTAGAGGACACCCTTAACCAGCCTCTCTTTGATCGAGTACTATATTGCCGGGGTAAAAACGCCCCATATAAGGTAGATTTGTGCGCCTGGGGTGTGTTCGGTTGTCCCCCCTTATGCGGGTGTTGCATGGTTAATGCTGGGGCATCCTGGTTCGCCTGGCGGATGTCGAACTGACTGCTCTTTTCTCCACCACCATACATTCAAAATAAACTCCATAAAACCTTGTGGTGCCAATCAGGCCCACTTTTTAGAGGAAAAAATGGAGAAATCCCTTTGCGCCTCTGCCTCCAAAGGCAACAACCACCCGAAACCCTGTGTCACCACAGCAGGGAGAGTTAGCAAGGAGAAAAGTCAAGTAAGAAGAGAGGACTGTACATAACGCTTGTTTCACCTGCCAAGCCCCTTAAATAGCGGGCCCAGACGCGCCTGCAACCATTGCAGATGTGGCAGCCCCGATTTGGAAGGAATGGGTTCCTAAATGATAACTGTCCAGGCCTAGCGCGACACAGTATGCTTGCACCTGCCAAAATCTGATACCTGGTCAGGGGAGAACTGTCACCATGCCCCAGCCTTGGGACCGTGGATTCAAGCAGCAGACAAGCTGTTTGTCGTCGGCAAAACAGCGAAACCATCCTTTAGAACCATTGTAAGCCTGCATCCTCTACGTTGTTCCGATTTGAACGTTCTCACTTTACAACATACCGAAGAGGAGGATATCACCCCAAGCTGTGCTACCTAACAAAGGAGGAGACCTAGAAGAGACAATTAAATCGCTCACACGGAATGCACCAAAATACAACATGACAAAAGCAGTGCAAAATAATGCGATCTCATGTGCTTCCCGTGCTCCCTTTGAATCAGCTTCCATTAATTTTGACAAGAGAGAAATCACTAATGGGACTCCTCTGATCAGGAGGTACTAGTGTTCCCTCGCCCAACATTTCAAAGCCAAGGAGACAACAAAACTTCTGGCATAACTAGCTTCCCCGCGCAGCCTAGCGAAGAATGATATTTCCGCCAGAGACCCTGCCAGGACATACTGGATTGACACCCCGCCCTAACTAATGCTAGCATGCACTCGTGCCCAGTTTCATCAGTGTCATGGCCACGGCCCTGAAAAAGCGCACCACTCCTGGCAAGCCACTTGATACTTCTTCCATGTTGAAGGATCAAGGGATGATTCAGGCATGTCCTCTATGTCGGCTTGACAATCTGCCAGACATAAGCAGGACAAGGGGAAACCATTAGGGATGCCACGGGAGCCAAGTTCTAAACCTATCCCATTGGCCACTTGACAAGGCGTCCGCCAGACTATCCTCCAATCCGGGAACGTGCTGGACCTGGAGGCAGATGTCATAGGACAAACAGTGCAATATCAACCTGCGCAACAAGTAATCACTGGAGGCGAAGTATCCTGTTGCTGATAAATGGCCTCCACTACTCCAAGGTTATCCCACCAGAAAACTATTTGCTTCCCAACAAAATTGTCCGCCCAAAGCTCCACAGCTCCCACTATTTGGAAGATCACTAGGAGAACCAAGCTACCAGTCCAGCCGTACTGATAGCCGGACAGTCGCCGACAACGTAGGCCCCCAAACCAACCGCCCCGGCTGCATTCGCAAAGAGTTACCAACTCCAAGCTAGACATGGGGGGGCGCAGACCATAAATACACTACTTTAAAATCTGGCAGGAACAAATCCCACATTGAGAAATCCTCTCGGATCTCAGTATAAAGATGGATACCACATTGAGGGAGCTTGCGTCCGGCCATCGTCCACTCAAACCTCTGACACTTGAAAAAAAGCCCCAGTATGGATTGGGCTGCTCACTAGAGCTTAAACACCTCAGCCATCAGAGTGTGCAGCTTCCTCAACTTGCCTAAGGGAGGCTACAAAGGCTTGATGCCCAAGTACGACCGCCATATTGCCAAACCTTGCGTCTTCCTGCGAGCGACTGGGACACCCAATGAAGGGAAACGAGCCCCAGCCTACAACAAAATTTCTTTGCGTACCGGGCCCCATGCCCAGAAAATCTTCCAAGTAATGGGTAACAGCATGATGGCCTGTGCCCGCACAGCCCCACCGGTGTAGGAAGGATCTGACACACTCTAAGAACACGCATAAGACTGCATATCCGATAGGTAAGCACTAATCCACATAATAGCCATTGCCTATCCCCTTACTATGTCTAGCGCAACTTCAAAAGATTGGTACACCACACTGCAGAACTTCTCAGGGATAGCATCACTCACTGCTACACCATGCGGAAATAACAGGTGCTCTATCAGCCCGAACTTTCCTGCAGCCTTTTTAGGAACCACCCCTACCGTGGAAACCACCAAGTCCCGGTAGGTGGGGGACCTGAAAAGGGCCGCACATATGCCCCTACGCAATCTCCTTGCGAACTTTGTCCACTAAAACCTCGGGAAATAAACTAGAAGATTTTAGGTTTACTACCGCATCTGTCTGGACAGACCCCTTGAGAGATAACCGGATCCCGTGCAAAAAAACAATCCCTTAAAAAACTCTGCTTCTTACTTGAGTGGGTAGCAATCAAGCCATCGGCACCAGCTAACCAGATTTATTGGTGATCCTGTCTTTAGCAGGTCCTGAAAAGAGCCGATTACCTGCCCCACCCCCTCTGACTGCCTTGTGAGAAGACTTTGCGGAGTGTCCACCTCCACATATGAGGCAAGTGTGGGAACTTGCACGCCGCTTTGTGTGGGCAACTAGTTCTGTTGAAGGGATAACAGCGGCCGTTGCTGAGAAATGGAGCACCAAACCTACCTCGTCCTGTCTGCCAGGACCACATCGTGGCCGGGGAACCAACACCCCAACCACACTGGGACACCCTCAACCATGTCTCCCCATCACGATAACCTAGCAGGAGGCTTGGGAGACCATCATATTTTTCCCCTGAATGCCTCATCATAAGCTAGCCACACCCCCGCGCTTGATGAAATGTACATTTCGTGCACCATGTGTAAGTATTTCCACATGTCCATACCCAGGGCTGCCAAGAGGAATTCAGGGCCCCAATACAACAACTCCATGGGGCCCCCCTTATGGTTGAGAATTAAAAATGTTTTGTTTTATACGGCCAAGAAATTTTTGTGCGGCACAAAAAAAAAATGTGTACAACCCAAAATTTTTGTGCGGCACAAAAAATAAGTATGACCACATCCGCAATTGTACGACCACACCCACAAAAATGTGGGCGTGGTCGTACAATTGGGGGCATGGCTATGAATCACTTGACGTGCCCAGGAAACCCTCTTACAGAAAAAAAACTTGCATTGTTATGTACACCACTAAAACGGTTAACAAAAATTGGGATTGTCCCACTAGAATCACAACATTTCACACACTCTCCTGCTCTCTCCTACCTGTTCTCACTTTCAGCACCTGTGGCTGCAGGTTTCCTTAATTGCGGCTTGTCTGGATCCTGGAATGTTGGGGGCCCTATTTGGAAAAAAATGGGTACATTTAGAAAATTACAGCCAGCCACGGAGTTAAATCAATAGCACCCACGATTAATAATTAGACCTTCCTCCAGCCCCAACATTAAAATAATAGTATTCACATTTAATAAACAAGCCTATATCCCTCCCTACAAACAGCCCCAGCAATAAATTAATAGTATTTACATTTCAGAAATATACCTATTTCCCGCAACCATCACTGACATTAAATGATTCATAGGCACATTTAATAAAGAGACCTCATTCTCCTCCACATTCAGTAGCCCCAAACCACCCCATCTCAAATTAATAGTCCGCACTATAAAATTGCCCAACCATTACCCCACAAACAAAATTGCACCCATTAATTAGCCACCACCAACCTCACACTACATTGCCACAAGCCCCCTGTGCAATCACATACACATTACTGTGCCCCTTCATCACCATGTTGTGCCCCCTTATGAAAACACGGCACCCTCCATGCTGCTTTTCCCCCTTTACCTGGCCCCCATCATCACCCTGTGCCATGCTGCTCCCCCCCCAGACTTCATCACACTGTGCCCAAATTCATCACACTGTGCCATCCTGCCTCCCCTTTCCTTCATCACTGTGCCATGCTGCCCTCCCTCTCTTTTATCACTGTGCCATCCTGCCCCCTCTCCATCACTGTGCCATCCTGTCCCCCCTCTCCATCACTCGGTGCCTTTCTGCTGCCCCCCTTTTTTTCCTCATATTGTGCCTCTCTCTCTCCCCTCTTTCTCTCTACCCCCATTTTACTTCATACTGTGGATCTCTCTACCCCCCTATTACTTCCTACTGTGGATCTCTCTACCCCCCTTTTACTTCATACTGTGGATCTCTCTCCCCCCTTTTTACTCATGGTGTGCCTCTCTCTCGCGTTGTTCCTCACACTGTTTCTCCCATTTTTTTTTACTTACATTTGTATTAGCTGTTTTCCTCTCTTCTATTTTCTTCTGTCTTCTCTCGTCTTGCTTCTTTCTTCTGTCTTGGTCTTCTCTGCACTGCTCCTCACTGACTGTCAGGCGTGACTTGATGACATCACGCCTGGCAGTCAGTGTAAACAGAGCAGAGAGGAAGCATGAGGGAATGAGGGATGCCGGCGCCACGATCACGTGAGTTTCTTTCTTTCTTTTTTTTTTTTTTAAACCCTGCTCCCCCCACCAATGCAGGGGTGAAGCCCCGAACCGCCGGACTGCCGGAACCCCGCAAACCGCATACAAAAATAAATAAAAAAATAAAAAAATTGAACAGTGAGGACCCGTGCCGGGCCCCCGGCATGCCCAAACCCGGGAAATTAGTACCAATTAGTACCCACTCCCCCCCTCTCTGCGTCCCTGTCCATACCCTCCTGCAGATGTGTCTCCAAGTAACAGGCAGCAAATATATACGCGCACGCAAGATAGTTGTATAGGACTTATAGCTAGTTTCACCCCTGCCACCTTGTGAAAGTGCCTCGAACATTGCCTACTTAGCCTGCTTGGACACGGCGAACATGTCTATGCACCTGCCTTTATCAATCCTGTCCTTGACAGAAACTCTAACCCCCTGAAATATGACCATGCTAGCGCAGCGCACCAATGCAGCCCCAGTTAGACGGGAACTTCCATAACACCCAGCCCATCGTCCGTGCACATTACAAAATGCTTGCGTAAATTCTTAACAAGTTTCCGGGGGCAGTCCCCAGACCAAAAGGTTGCAATACTGAAGCTATAACAATCAGACAACAACGGCTATCCACTAGGTAAATCATACATATTGATCTCACCTTGCAGAAACGGAACCGCCCTGAGAGCCGCCAAACTGACCTTCCACTCTCGATTGTGCTGAGCTATGTCCTCCACTGCTAACGAAAAGTGGAAAACCGATCCACCACGCATCTGCAGGGAGAGACATGTTACTGACAGAAGCCTGAAACAGGGAGCCACAAGCTATGCAACCTCTGCCCCCTCCTCTCCACTCTCTGTGAACCCTGTGCTGACCTGACAGATCGGTCACCATATTGCCTGTCCCCTTTATAAAGACTTTGCCTAGACCTGCTCCCGGACCTGGACCTAGTCAAAATGTCAGTACTCCCCCTCCCGCCTACAGAACCGGTAGTGGAAAGGTGCCTACGCTGAGGGGTGGCATCATGCCCCATAGCCAGCCATTGAGTGCCCTCCTGAGCCCTAACGGAAATGTGCACACCCTCCCCACTTTAGCAGGGGGAACCCCTTTTCCTTCAAAACGACAGAACTGCGAAAAGAGGCCTGTACATAATGCTTTAACAATCCCTTACAAAGTTATATTTCAGCACAATGGCAGTTATACCTCCATAGAATTATAAGGGGGTGCATCCACACATTAGATATAAATAAAAAATAAAAAAAAAAAGAAGCGCGTGTACCATGGGCACTCAATTGCTTCCAAAGCATATCCCAATGATTTAATGTATTAAGATTTCCATTAGCACTTTAGTGATATACATTAAAAAGTGGAAAGCACACATATTTTTTCTCTACAACTGTTTTCCAGCCAAATACTTAAACTGAATACTGAATACTTGAACTGGGCCTGTAGAATGCTGGGGGGCCCGGTTACTCCACCCCAGCCTCCTGACTGAGCCTAGGCCTGTTTGGCCTACTAATGGCCTGGGGAGGAGGGTTGGGGCACCCCCCTGCCTCATGTCCATGTGGGAGGGGGACTCCTACCTCCCCAGCATGACTAGAGCCGTGGGACATAGCATCCCGAATAGATTCACACTCTGGGGGGCACGGCTACTCCCCCAGCGAAAGTATGGCCGTGGAAGCTAGGGTCCTGATTTTGGAGGGGAGGGGGAGAGCTGCCACCCTACTGTCCATCAGTGAAAAGGCGGCCCTGGCGCGACTGCACCGGCGTGCCCCGAGTCTGCTCCCTGATCGGGCCGCGCTGGAGAGAAGGAAATGCACCCGCTCACCCTCCTGAAGGGAGAGCGGGACATCCGACAATGGTAGGGCGAGAAGCGGACCTGACAGTAGGGGGGGGGGGAGAGGGGTCTCACGGCCGGGTACTCCATGCTGGCAGTGAAAGGAAAATGGAGTGGAAAGAAAGTGTGAGGACAGGGGGGGTGAAGGTTTCTGAAGAAACAATAAAAAGGGGGACAGCAACAGAAGGCACTAAAATAAACTGAAATAGGAAAACAAACAGGGGGAAATATACTGGGAGAAATACATGTAAAGATAAAACAGAAAGAGAAAGGAAAGTGTAAGGAAAAACAATGAATAAATGCAGACAGGCAGAGAAAGCACAGTGATACTTATCCACCAACGTCCAGAAGCCAAGAGATTCCTTAACTCTCCGCCCATCTAACTTATGTGCTGTGTCTGGCCCTCCCCTATGACCACAGATAGGCATGCTCCCTTTAGTTAAACTATTAACCCCAGAGTACCAACTACAGTTAATGATCCATCCTTAGATTTTAAAATCCTTCAAGCTTAATTCAGCCCTCAGTTCTCAATTCTTGCATATACACACAGCTGTTATCACTATCACTTCGCGCATACACCAGACCTATAGTTGGTGCAAGTGATAAGACAGAAAATCATATACCTTAGAGATGCCTAAAGCTTGAATCGTACACTGCTGTGTGTGCTCGACATTGGCACGCCATTACTGTACATTGACTACGTGCATACACACATTCATTTCCTGTTCCCCCCTGAAATTATGGACTCTAGAGAGGGTCCTTTGTGCTTGAAGATGAGTTGGATGTTTCTGCATTCTCTGTTGTATGATATGATTCTGGGCATGTGCAGAGTAATTGTGTGCAAAATATGCAGCATACAGCCATTTGTGCTCCTTAATGAATCAGGCCCTACATGTAACTGCATATATTTGCAGGCCAAGATGGCCACATCGCTGGCTGCTCAAAAGTTGGCACCATCTGATGGTCTTGACTTCTCCATGGCTTCTTAGGTAGTGGTGACTGTCCCTTGTACTTGTAATTTTGTGGTATATTTATATTATATTTATTATATTTTATTTAGACTTATATTTTTTGTGGTTTATAAATGAGCTTTCCTCAATCCACATTTAGGACC
This sequence comes from Mixophyes fleayi, assembly GCF_038048845.1. Lineage (NCBI taxonomy): Eukaryota > Metazoa > Chordata > Amphibia > Anura > Limnodynastidae > Mixophyes > Mixophyes fleayi. The sequence continues at coordinate 250,419,420 of NC_134405.1, forward strand.
ATTAACTGAATGGAAATTCAGTTCATAAAACTTCCATTTTATTAAAAAAAAACCTCTTAAAAGCATTAATTTAGTAGGCACAGTATAACCTTCCATGTTCCAGACCTCACGGGTCTGTAGTCATACATGAATTCAGTTCACAATAACACACATGTATAAAAAAGAGTTCAGCAACCAATGAATGGAAAACATATACAGATTTTCCTAATCATTTAATTATTTACACATGCAAGGTGAGGTTTCAAATTAACCCCTTGATTTTCATTACAAATTTACTTTTCAAATGAATACAATAATTCTTATACAATGTACAAAGATGTTCTGTACGAATAATAAAAGATTTACTTTCTGCAGCACACTGATATATTTTGCATAACTCAAGTATTAGTAGTAGTAGTAGTTTGAGTTATGCAAAATATATCAGTGTGAATGTTAATTTAAATATTGCTTAACAATACAATTAATAAACATTATAAGCAAAAAGTACATGTGCAAACCATAACAGAGCATGACACAAAATAAATTGATATTAATTTAACTTAATCCAGAGAGTGGCTCACATTTCATTCAACATTAAGACCCTGTGGTGTGAATCTCAAATACACCTTTTTTCTGGCTATAATACTCTGTACATTATCACCTCTTGGTGGGAAATATGCATTGAAAGGCCTAGCCTCTTACATCTGATGTATGGACATCTTGGAAGTGTTTTGACTCAATATGTAAGCATTTTTAGCTTAATTAAAAGGTCCAGGGGTCTATATGCTAAACTGAAAAAAGAAGAAGTAGCTTTTCACCTTGGCAAAACCATGTTGCATTGGAGGGGGAGGTCAATTTAAAATGTGGGGAAAGATTTATAGTTGGGGTAAGGCATGTCCTAGATCAACTTTACATTTCAGTGTAAAACTATAGCTACCAAGTATTTATGTGCTACATGAAAAAACAGCCAGTATTTTCTTTACATGCAAAAAAAATAAACTAATTTGCAACCCTTGCTTTGTAACATGGTTTGTGCAGGATCAAATTTACTCCTTTTTTTCCCCTTACTTTCCTTAATGACTCAGGCCGAATATATATTGACATCATTTGTTGTAAAACTTTCATTTTATAACTAATTTTGTTCAAAACTACCACATATCCATCTTTATCTTTAAAGCAGACAACAGTAGGATAATTATCAATCAGTTATGTGTCAAGGTGAGAAGCCTGCCAAACTTGTTGATATCAATAATCATTTTAAACAAATCAAAATGATGGGTAGGTGCAAATGGAAGTCCTCTAGGTAACAGTCTCAGCTGATTAGCTGTACGATTTTATGATAAGAGATTTACAGCATTACTCACTACTTCAGATAGTTCTTGATAGTCCTTTGCCATTGTGGATACCATATGGAACCTCCTCTATATTTTGTTATTTTCCTTATCTGTTTAGTTGGTTCCGTAAATGCTGCTGGGATATCTGAAGTCTCATATTTTGAATACTCTGATGAGGTAAACTAGAAGAAAATATTTTTGATGTTTTATTAATGGATATTTTATTAATTGAAGTTTCTGAAATTGGTCCTGAATGTGGATTGATCCTGTTTTGTTTTTATGTTGAAAATGGGTCATGTAGTGCTGTAAAGGCAGTATTTATTTTTCTCAGGCGCATCCCCTTTCCTAATACTGCAAGTCAGAATTGTGAATGGACCTCTTGGAAGTGTTCCACCTTATTCCTGTCTGCTCATCAAAGAGACGCTGCCTAGTGTATAAACACATCCTGCCTATTAGAGGCCTAGACACTCCTAACGTGCTAACAGTGGTCAGGCCTAAGTAAACACTACATATTACAGCCTTTTGCCAAACAGTTCTGGCATTGCAGAATAATAGTCAATAAAGACGAGTAGCTGGATAGTCTTTGCACTGAACACTTACATGTAGAAACAAAATACAATTGGATGAGAACCCTTTGGAAATTTGTGTCCCAAGTCAACCCTTAAAAAAATCTATGCTATTATTTATTTATTTTTTGCATTTTTTTATGATTCACTACATCTGTTGTCCAGTTAGGAATATTAAACTACAGTAGGTCAGTGAACTGAGTGCTTGTTGTATTGTTGATTTTGCAGAATTAAACATTTACATACTGTAGTCAGTATTACTTTAAGTTCCCTGCTATTAGTACTTTAAGGTAAGAAGATTCCCTGGGTCTACCACAATTTATCTGCTTTTATACTTGCAATAAACAGTATCTTGTTTATTCAATTCACCACATTTCAGGCATACTATGTTCTTTTACCTAGTTTCACATGCCCTGTACCAAATTTCTCTTTCTATCTCTTGCCATTTCCCATGAGAATGTTCTCTTTCTCTAGCTCCACTTTTACAGATTACGCATTTGTAGACTGCCATCTGCATGCTCTAGGACTGACAAATTATTATAAATAGATACTAATATACTATGTCATTTCTTGTGTTTTTCAGATATTTATTTGCTATTAACTTCACCTCAACAACACTTAAGTTATATGGCATATTGCCATATGCCATGTAGTTATTCTTGACATTCAAAACTTAAATGTTCCAATGTCACTTATTGACAAAACTGCAAAATAGCATTTCAATGATTAGCTGGATACATTTGTCAGTATTTGTGCTTTGCATGGATTCTCTGCCAGTTGGGATATACTGATTATTGATGTTTAAATTACAATAGTTTTACATTATGATCATGAACAATTTGTAAAAATTATTCAAAATTGGTATCTCATCACTTCTATATTACATTTAAATTTCCCTTGAATATCCCATAAATGTTTTTGTGGGTGTCCTGAACATAACATGGCACACTCTGGCATATATTGGTATTATGTTCCAAAGTGATTCAGCTTTATCAGGTATTGAGTTCCCCATTGACTTCTAGGATAGCGGGTTTCTGGAAAAGGTAGAAGTGCTGAACCTTTTTTACAATGAATAGATATTAGTTTTTGACTGAACATAGTTTCTAATGAAATTTCATAGAGTTATCCTGGTCCCAATTGATGAAACACATTACTACATTTGATAAGTGGAGTACTCGATATCCCTTGACCAAGGTCATACTGGACATTTTTACGAGGTGCACTGCCCTTGGCTTCACAAAACTTGCCCTTCAGTCTTTGTTCACTGATCCACTAACCTTGCCGACAACCTCTCTTACTAACTTGTTTTCCCTATTAATCTCTGTATTCATTAGGGCTGGTCTCTCCCAATGAGTTAAAGTTATATACTATTGTAATACTGTGAAATTAAGAAATGTAGCAATGTATTCATTTATAACTGAAAGGTCTAATTATTAACTAATTGGATTCACATATAATGTTAGATTTATGTAAGATACCTCCTGCCTAAAGGTATTGACCAAGCCAGTACTGATCACATTTTTAATATTTTTTGCACAATAAAAGTAAGCGTTTATCTCTAGTATATGGTCCTGGCTCTGTGGCATCTAGGATGGTAATATTAATCATAGTACTTGAAGTTTAATAATTGGACGAAGGTGGTAATCAACAATTTCTGTACACTACAATCAGTTACAATGCGATTAATATGCACCGTAATTTTTGTCGTACCGTTATTTAATTATGTTATGTTATGTTATGTTATTTAGTTATTTATTATGTTTAACCTATTTTCTATCTTTTCATATTTTATATAAAGTGGTAAAGAGGCTAATTAATGTTTATAACATTTACATTTCATCGAGTTTGGTATAATTCTGCTTGTAATTGCATGAGAACGTTTCTGGTATTATTTATGTAGCGTTCACATATTGCAAACGCTAGTTATAACTAATATCACTTTTCATACACCAAATAGCAAGTCCAGAGATGCCATGAAAAACAATGGTTAATGCAGGTCTAAAGTAGAGACTCTGAAGAAGGACACCTGGTGACCTCAAGGTATAATGACCAGAGGAATCAATCAATGGCACTTAAAGTTCTTGGGAGGTTGTGGTGAAACAAGGTATTAATATCACCCTAACCAGCCCGTCCCTCGTTTCTCACAAAATGTGGATTATAGCATGCACTTTTTACAGCCCTTAATTTTGTTCCCCAGCTCAAAAGACTACAACTGCAGTGTCTAATTACATGTGAATAAGGGGACATCGTAGCTCATTGTAAATATGTATACAGTTTATTGTATATTGTTGATGTGGCAGTGAGGTTGTTATTCATTTTCCTTAAAGTGATGCTAAGACAGTTATGGCTAGGGTTCAGGTTGCAAGATACTGGTGAGGGAGAAGGCTAATTAGTATCCATTGTTCTCACAAGACTACTCTAGACCTTTGGTCTACAATCTGGCTGGGGAGGTTCTGTGTAAGTACAGCTTATCTCCACTCTCCTCTCAACCCCCTAGTCCAGGACTCACCAATGTTTAACAAGGAGAGGTCCAGGGGTTTGCCCAGGTAGGGGAATGCACTGTGGAAATTTGACTCTAGATATAAGGAGCCACTCCAGGGGGGGAGGTGATGGTCATTTGGTGGATTTGATTCTGGAAGGTGCTGGTTTTAGAGTTGCCATTCTCTATCAGAGACTATATATGAGGCTGAGAGAGATCCATGGTCTTTGGATTCTGCAATTCAGGACAGCCACGTGACTGTAACTCCTTAAGCTAGTGGTGTAAGGGACAGATAATGTGGCATGGCATTTATTTACTGTGTGCACATAATATTGTAGTGATTTGTTTTTGTTATAATAAATGTACTGTTGTCCTTTTTTAACTGCATTTGCCTGAGTGACTAGTAGAACCTTAGAAGGTACTGGGTAGGCTTCCCTGGCATAGGAAGGCCCCGTGGGTGACCAGCCAGAAGTGAGTAGAATTGGGCTAGAAAATCCGGAATCTTCACAGAGGTCATAATCCATCGACCTACGACGTATGAATGTGGACCTTAATACTGTAACTTGTGATGTCACTGCTTTTTACAACTGTACAGTGTATAAATTGTTCACCTCTGGCTTTGGAAATCAAAGTTTTCTGATAGACGCTTGCTGTTGGGGCTAACTGCTAAACTTTGCCTTGTAATACTTTGCAAATTAAACCCTTGTGCTTTGGATCCACAGCGATTGCATCGGAGAATCTTTATTACAGACGGTACATACGAACGTAACATTAGAGATAATCAATCAATCAATTAATATCACCTGTTCCGCTGTGAAACTCAATTTGCATGAAATTATGCTGCAACCAATTAATCTCTACAAGAATGTTATTATTTGTATCCTCTATAATTCAGAACAAAGAAATGATCACATTGCAAACCTTCTGCTTTCCCTTCCCTTCTTAACAACATTTATCAAAATTCTAAGTCAGTGCACACAGGAGATGAATTTCGGCAACAGATACTCTGATGCTGTTTGCCAAGTACTTGTCAAAGGTGTTTCTCACCCCAGACTGATGGAACAGAGAGCATATTGCCATGTCTCGTCGGTTTTCACTAAATAACTCTTGTTAATTTTCAATCGATTCTACATTTTGGAATGATTTCTAAAGTTACTAGGCAGCCGTCCATAGCCCTTTGATTTCTGTGTGTACTTTCTCAGTCAGTGAGGGACTTCTGTGTTTAAGGTATTGGAATGATTATAGTTGCTGGTTCTGTTTTGCTTCTTCAGACACTTAAGCATTTCCTCTTACAGTAATAATTTTGTTTCCCGGATTTATGGGCTGTTGTACAATTTGCACACAAGCCCACCCACATTCTCGAACAAAGATTGCATTTGGGTGTCACTACTTCAAATACTAAAATCAAGGTAACAGTGAAAATCTCACAGCTTGAAGTCCCTTTAAAAAAAATTGGACATTGGGATTAAGCCAAAATATATTGTAAGTGATTTACAGATCTTCTTTTAATTAATGAGAAAATGGTATGAAATAACAGATCTTGCTCATTTGCTGTTCCCACAATCCACTGTAGTTTGCTAACTCAAGATAGTAAACACCCAGAATGTTCCTCTTCATCTGATACACATCTCTTTCTAAATTTAAAAGTAGACATAGGAACTGAATTCCTCTCCTGATAACTAAGTAGTTTTCTAACTACAGATGGAGCAACTCCTAATGGGTTGAATGGTTCTAATCAGCATCTCCTAAAGTTCTAAAGGAAGGTGCTTGGGAACACGTTGCATTAACCCTCCCAATCTTTAGTATTACCATGTGAATTCAATACAGTCAGTGGTAGACTTTATAATAGGCATGCAGAGAAACATGCATGTGGTTAAGCAGTTAATTGTTCATTTTAATTAATTAGTATTTTTAGTCTGCGTAAAGACGGCATGACACTTATTGATATTCATGGTCTTGAACTTATATTTATTAATGAACTGGAATTCAAAAGAACCAAACTATAATACAATCCCCTTTTCAGCAATTATATTTTGGTCAGCCTTTTAGAAAAATACCCAAAGTTAGAACAAAGCAATAAATAATTCTGGTCACTTAGGGGTATATTTGCCAAAGGACAAAAAGCCCTATGGTTAGTGAAAATGGGTGCTTTGCCAGTGATACTTCTTTGCCCTATATATCAAGGGGTTACTGCCGGTTTGTAACCTCCGCCGGCGAAATCTTTTGGCACATTTAACAAGCATTGTGGTGGTACCTGTACAAATTTAATCTTTAATAACTTTGGATCTACCCATGATAGAAGCACAGTGTAAACGGCACATAACGGGTGAAATTGTAAACCAAAACAGTTTTAACCTTGAACAAAACAGCAATGATTTGCCACCCATTTTTCATAGCACATAGTTCCTCTTTTCTTCTATAGTTGGCAATCAGTTGCAGGATCTGAAAATTAACCAAAAATGTAAAAACTTTAAGAATTCACCTTTAATATGATGTTTACAGTGTGCTTCTTCTTCACAAGTCTCACCTTGTTGCATCCTATAGGGACATATCTAAACTCTTCTTTAACAATATTTTTAAATTCATTGCACGATCACCCTCCATAGCTGTTTTTTTTTTTTCTTCTGTCCTTCTATTTATGGAGAAGTTTTCAGCTGCACTTGGTGCAATAAACTGTACAATAAATACTGGCGCTCAATTCAGGGCTGAGGACACTATTTAGAAATTGTTCATTCACACCAAAACACTTCTCTCATACAAGGCGGCAGCCTTCCTTCAATATTTGGGGTGGTAAAGCCGAATGGATGAAACGGAAAAGAGAAGGACAAGGGGGCACCTAATAGAGTAGTATTTTCAGGATGATAGTCCCAATACCAATTAGGTGTAAACTAAAGGAGTACCAGATGTATACTTTAAATAGACTCATCAACACAGAACTTTGGGATGTTCAACTCAAACCATATATACTCTCTTCACTCATGTGTACCCATAGAAATAAAAAAAAGGATAACCAAAATAGTGTGATCTTGTCAGACCAATAGTGAGTTGTGTTATGCCAAGCCATCTATATAAATGCGTACCAGAGGGATAAGAAAAAACTGCTTATCTGTACAGGTTCTTGCTGATACAGCACTATTTAACCAGTTCTCTCCATAAACAAATGTAAAAAAGGAATGGTAAATCTCATATGATGTAGTATTTTTGTAAGAAACAAATTTATTGAAAACCATATAAAATGCACTCTCACAATAAATAATAGAAATAAGGGCTTATCTGTAATCCATGTATAATGAAGACCAGTTGTCACTGTCCTCAATTGTCACTCCAGTCGGTCAGGGATCAGGAACTTGCTCTATTGGTACATAAAACGTTATCTGGACACGAATACAGTTTAGAAAGGTATCTACAGTAAACCTCTCAACCTCTACGTGTTTTTTCTAATAAGACTTCATCAGGAGGATAAATCAGCATGTCAAATTGTCCGCTCATTTATACCAGTGCTCCTCAACTAGTGTGCCGCTAGATGTTGCTAAGTGTCCCGCGGAGCAATGCTTCCAACGGGAGAAAGATTTATGGTGGTACATGCGTCATACTATGGTTAACTGGAAGACCTTGCCTTAAAGAAATAGTTTCACCAATTGTTTCATATGTTTTTTTTGTAAAATGTTTTAGTGAAATAAAGAGTTTATTATTATTATTATTATTATTATTATTATGTTACAGGGGTGACACATATGAATGTATCGCATGCGTGTGATGTTCCTGCAAGCGTGTTCCTTATCTTGCTGCCATAGTTGCTAATTCTGCTTATAACGAGCGAAAGTGGGCTTGTTTTTTTTTCAAGTTGCGGTTTTTTTTGCAGGTTGCAGGTTATTGGGTCGGTTACATGGGTTGCGGGTTACACGTGTATTGAGCTCAGGTCTCTCTCACCTTTGCTTTATGTCCTGCCTGAGAGTCTAAGACACTCCTAAATTTCTGCCCCTCTTCTCTCCCACAAATGTTCGTTTCCTAACTTCCCCTCCCACTGTACCCAAAAGTCCTGCCCTCCTTCCTTTCACGGTTCAAACGCTGAGGCCACTTACTGGTATTGACACTGCTAACCTGGAGGCGCGGAGTCTAAACGTACTCCTGGTTTTCACCAGGGACCCCCGCAATTAAGTTTGGAATTCGCTGCAGGAGCACACAGGTCGCGGCCCTCCAGGCTAGCCACCAGTGAAGTGGTGCTGGTAAAAGTTACTGTGCAGACCAGAGGTTGGACGGTATTAGGGTCAGGCAGAAATGTAGTAAGGCGATCCGAGGTGAAGCCGGCCTGGCAGTGCAGTACAGAGGACGCAAACAAAAGCGTAGTCAGACGGTCCGGAGTCAAAGCCTAAGGAGAGAATAATGCCAAAGAGAGAGATCCACAGGGAAGGTCAGACAAGCCGGGTCGGGGGCCAAGGAGTCAATCAGGAAACAGCTGGAAACTATTAAACGCTGGAGCAGGGGAACCATACCACAATACTCTGGCACCCTAATGGTGCCAGAGACTTCCTGATAAAGGGATTGCTGAAGCCTGATAGGAGGACGGGGGTCAGGTGAGAAAATAGTGTCCCTATATTGCTAGGCAACGGGACGCGCGCTCCCGCGCATGCGCCCTGCGGCCGGACGGAAGTGCGTCATTCATCCCGTTGCCAGGCAATGGGACGTGAGGAGTCAGAATTAGGCGTCCATCCCCGGCACCAAGTGAAGGTGCGGGGAAGGCACCTGACACTCCCTACTTATCCCTACTTATCCTTTCTCTGGGTATGGAGCCAGTGTCGGACTGGGGCATGAAGGGCCCACCGGGGGAATTCAGTGATAGGGGCCCACTATATTGGGGTGTGGCCAACTTTAGGAGTGGGTGTGGCCAGTAAAGGGGGTGTGGTCAGGCTATGGAGGACAACTTATAGCACTATTTTAAATGTGCACCTTTTGCATTAGACCCTGCCCATTCTACTGGTAGGGAACTACATGGGACCCATTAATAAAACACTTGTGGTTTGGAAGAAACTCCAGTACCAGCTCCTGTCGTCTCCTAATGCACCAAGACAGTTACTTATGATAAGTGCATCATTTGGTTACCTCCAACCCTCGCCTCATATGTTGTTATTGCCCATCATGTATTGAGCTTATTAAAAGCCATTACAAGGGCTACACAAACCAAATAATAACATCATCAATTAGAAGACATAAACTGCACAATTAATTTTTTAGTACAATGGTTACCAACCTGTTGTTGCTGTGACATGTCCTGGAATAAAAGTCAATTCATAAAAAAACAAGTGATTGTAATTCTCAACTAATCTCAGTGAAATCCATCTAATTTCATTTTAAATACGGTTGATATATGCCTATAATACTTTCACTATATCACCCCTAAATTCTAAACAGGACAACCATCAAAAAGAATGCACAATAGGCAAAAGGAAAAATATATAAATATAATTATGTTCTCCTATGCATGTGCCTTTCTACACTAACATACAATATAGACCAACATATTATACAACCCTGAATGATTATATTTTCAACTGGATGCAATTGGAATACTAGACTACATGAAAAGCACCCTTCATTTGCCAGATCTTGTATACACAGTCTGATTATTAAAATGACTCTTTGTTATAATTATTTTTTAAGGACTCTTACAGAATATGCCACTCGTCAAAGACCATACACACAGCATCAGTGCTACTACGGTTGCGTACTTCACCAATGAATGCTTGTTGAGAAGGGAAATTTTAAAAAACAAAAAAATGAACAGAATACAGCCCATCCAAAGCCTGTCACATTTATTCCATATATGCTGGTATGCTGCCAGTGTTGTATGAAAGAGAATATAAATATCAAAGGACGGGCGCAAATGGGGGAAGGGTAAAGAAACACAAGGATTGGGTCAATGAATAAGTCAAGGGGAAAACGGTCCCAAAGTCATTAAAGGATGTTGGTCTTCTAGTTCCACCTATACCGATGTCCCAGATGGTAAACTTACATCAATGTGACCTTTTCTATTCCATACAGTATTTGAATAATGTGTCCTCTTGCTTCAAAAAGCACCACCACGATGTACTTTTACTCCCCTCTAAACCTGTTTCTTCTCCTCACCAGAGTGCACATATGGGAGACCAGGGAGAGAACAGAGAAAGATCTCATGGTGTTTTACGTTCTCTATTTATTAAGTTAAAACATGGGGTTAAAAACACTCACATTTTGTATGTTAAAAAGGTATCTTTCAGTCCATATGTTTCCTCGATCAAACGGCAGTATCCAGCTTCTGTATCCCAGCCACGATCAAACTGGCTGGGCTTCAGATAACCCGGGGAAACTCTGCAGCGTCAGAGGGGGCGTGGTCTATTGCGTCCAGTGTTGCATGAACCTATGATGACCAAACTGACCTTGGATCAGTATGTTGATATCAGGACGTCCTCCTCCCCTGCTCAAACTGCTGAAAAACACACTACCGCGCCTGGGCTCTCTGCATCTGCGCGGTAGTGTGGTTACAGGAGATGTGACCGCCGCCGCCATCTAAACAAAGTTCAACATCAAGCTCCGCCCTAACAACGGAGGGGGCGGAGCTTCAACCCCGCTGGGCCTACCGGTGGATTGACCGGCTGTCCGGCGGGCCAGTCCGAGGCTGTATGGAGCTAGCACTGCCCCTTTCCTGTTACTTGCTGTAGTTATCCCGTTTTGGTGAGTTTATGTTCATATAACTTTTTCTTTTTTAACCACTGATCTCCACCCTCTCTTCCCTCAAGCAGTCTTTTCCTTTCTCTCCCACATTAACTGTAAACCGACTTTCACAACAACATCAGTAAGCAGCGTCTCTCTCTGTCCCCGGGCTTAAAGGGATGTCTACAGTCACTTCCTATAGAACATTTCATATTGTGGAATGAAACTGATGTACTTATCAGAGTTCACATAAACAGGGCTCAGCCTAAAATAACCCGCTAAGATCATCATCATCATTTAGGCACTGTTAAATAATAAGCATAGAATATTATTGTTTTTTACTTTATACTGCACAAATAATCTGGTGTCCAGTTAATTAGAATGGATTGTATTTATGCTAGCTGTAGAATATTATTAAATCTTTCTTATATTTGTGTGGAAGTTTGTATATTCTCCCTGTGTTTGCGTGGGTTTCCTCCGGGTGCTCTGGTTTCCTCCCACACTCCAAAAACATACTGGTAAGCTAATTGGCTGCTATCAAAAATTGACCCTAGTCTCTGTATGTCTCCCTTTCTGTCTGTCTGTGTCTGTGTGTGAGTGTGTGTTTATATTAGGGAATTTGTAAACTCCAATGGGGCAGGGACTGATGTGAATGAGTTCTCTATACAGCGATGCGGAATTAGTGGCGCTATACAAATAAATGATGATGATGATGATGATGATATTTTTGTGTAATTAATGGTACCACAAGCAAGGAACTTATGTCTGAAGACATGACAAACACTGGGGCATGTAACAAAATATGTATCCAAAATATGTACATAATTTCGATCAAATTACAAAAAGGGTGCAATTTCGTATCCCTCATTAAAACCATACTGGGTGAAGATGTTTAATTGGTAAACCCAGAACATCTCCCTGTGGGGTCATTTTGTCTGGATATCTCTTCCTTAAGGGTCTAAAATAACATGTTCTATTGCCTTGAATGTAATACAACTTGGGTCAGAGTTATGCTTTTTAATAAAGTGTTTAGAAACCAAGTGACTTTCCACCTTGTTTTTTTATGTTCCAGACATATTACTAAATCCTAAATGTAATGGTCGTTTTGTATTGCCCACATATTTGTATCCACAAGAACAATCTAGCAATTATACCACTGTGGATGTCTGATTTGTTTTACATTCAACTTTACACTATTATCAAAATTGTAATAGGTCTTTTTATCCAAACTTGCCAATTTGCAAATATTACAGTGGTTACATTGTTTGAAGCCACTCAAATCCAGACAAGTTTTATTGGCCCTATTAGTTATGTCTGGTAACATACTTGGGGCCAGAGTGTCCTTAAGGCCTTATTTTTTTGTGGCAGCTCTAAGCCATTATGCGCATTTGCATCGGATCCTTCAATCCTGCAAAATGATACAAGTATGTACCTATTTGTGCGCTAGGCCAACAACTAGGCTCAAATCCTCATAACTAATGCACTGCACATTCTTTTGTAGCTGGATAAAGACCCCTAGAATCTATATTTTTGTGAATATTATATGACTAGTATTTCCAAGTGAATATTTTTAATTTTACTTTATCCAGTGCAGAAAAATAATAGGAATCTGTTTTATCTTTAATTACAAAGTTGAAAATGCTATTCATGACTTTGTATGCATAAAAGTAAGAATGTCTGGAACATATTGTTACTAGAGGTAGTTTCTGGTGTACTATTGCATCAGAAACTCTTGGTGACAGGTGTACTTTGAGTCACAATGATTGACGTCCTGATCTATCGAAGCTGTATATATCCCTAACTCTTAACTTGTTTAAAAGCTCCTGAGGGCTAGTTTAAAAACTTATGAAATATACACTGTCATTTACATCATATTACCATCTGCTTAGTTTGTGGAAGTATCAGAATCTTGTTTAATAGAACTTCTGCTAGTCTCAGGTATTGAACTGTATAATTTTAAGTCCATGCTTCATCACATCCACTCACTTTATTGAAGTCACACTATGACTCATTAAAGGGTTGGAACTAGTTGCTTTTTTAAGAAATTAAACTTAGACACAAATGTTTCCATGTATAAAACCAAATATATATCTGTTCTCTATTTCTGCTCATGATGTTCTTGACATACATAAATCATACATAAATGCAAACTAAACTAATGCAGTGTTGTAATGTGTGTGTAGCTGTCCAGATGTTGTTCAGCTACACCTTCCATTAATTTTATTATTATTATTATTTATTATTACCATTTATTTATATAGCGCCACTAATTCTGCAGCGCTGTACAGAGAACTCACTCACAGTATGTTTTTGGAGTGTGGGAGGAAACCTGAGCACCCGGATGAACCCACGCAAACACGGGGAGATCATACAAACTCCTCACAGATAAGGCCATGGTCGGGAATTGAACTCATGACCACAGTGCTGTAAGGCAGAAGTGCTAACCACTTAGCCACCGTGCTGCCAATTGGCTGTTAGAACGTGCTAGGAGTTCATTTCAATTTCTTAGGACAATTTGTTGATTTGCAGTTTCATCCATGGAAATAGTATGGTGTATCTACACATATACAATAGGATAACAATATAATTCCTACCTCTGAAAAGACAATCTGAATACAGGACTATATTAAAAATAACTTGGTAGGGTCCCGCATATCCCTACAGCTTTGGGAATGTGGTAAATGTATTCTGATGTGTCACCAAAATCTAACAATACCTCCCAACTTTTTTGGGGATTTGTTGTTAGTATTTCATTCAATTAAACATCTTTTCCCTTAACATGACATTGTACCATGTATTACCTGAACTTTAAACCAATGTCTTCATTCTCAATCTCCATCACATGTAACCCAATCAGAAAAAAATATTGATTGAAGCTATTAATCCTCAATCTGGATCCAACATAGTTTAGGTGATGATTGAATTCAAAACAAACTGAAATGTTACAATGTGGCCTGCATAGAGAAAATGTTCATAAAGTAATATAAGCATTTATTCCGAAAGGACAAAGGAAAATTGAAATGACAAAAAATGGACAGTTAAACGTTTCTAACAAACCTGCCCAAATGCTGCTTCTATACCCAAAGAAATAGTAAAGAGAAATGTCTTACATTGCACACTTTCAATATTATTTAACTGAAAATGCACTTATCCAAATAGAGCCAGTCTGTATAAATTAGATTATACATGGCAATGGGTTTGTAAGCAAGCATGTCATTAGTAAAGGAAAGATGTTTAAAAATAAAATGAAATTTATCAATTTGCCTACATTTCAAATATATTAAAAAATTTTGTTATATAGTTCAAGCTTTGGAGAGGTCCCCTCTAACTCAAGTATTATATAACAGCTGTGATTACAGATAGAACTATTTTATCAACTTAATTGCCCAAATCCTTCAACTCCAGAGAGTTCCAATCATTTATCAAATCTCTCAAATTTGAGATAACTATTTTAGCAATTGAAAGTAGAGAAAATAGACGTCACCCTAGAAGGTGAAAAAGCATGTTAATATTTGAAAAAGTTGCAATTTAGCAATATATATATTAGATATTTAAACAGGATTGAATTTCTCTTTAAATAATACACATCTATTTATACATGTTTAACATAGGGCAAACTAAGCTTTTATTTTTGTATTTATACCAGTTGTATTATATTATATTGTGTGGCAATAGTGTTTTCAATGTACATTCCATAGTGTGTGTGTTATATCGTTGATAAAGTTGCTGACTTAGTACTGCCTGGCCCCATTGTTTGCTATAGCAGATCATTTTATACTGTTTGTGATCATGCCCAACATGAGTATAATTCTTTACAAAATATTTCTACTCACAGTCCATTTTGAGAAAAATCATCATGGCCACTCCCAGTCTGTAAAGTATGACATTGTGACACAGTGGTTAGCATTGCTGCACTGGGGCCTTAAATATGTTTGCGACTCAGGGTGTATTTCTATGTTTATGATGGTTTACTCCATGTGCTCCTGTTTCTTGTCATGGATAAGATATTCGGACTTAACTGATGTGTCTGACCTTGTATCAGGGGAACTAGCCCTACTGGGGCAGAGACTGATATTTCAGAATAATGTTCTCTGTTTATACAGCTTTGCAGAATATGTTGGTGCTATAGAAATAAAGGATAATAGTAATGTTTTATTTATACCTATTTTTAAGAATAGTAGAACATTGGAAATGGTTTGATTACTAGCTTGTGCATGAATAGTTATGCTTATTGAGCTTACTTTTTCATCATCAAATATAAACATTTAACCATTTTAGAAAGTCAATTTGTACAAAATTTGTTTATTTTTTTAGGTGTTAAAATGCTTTTAAGATTTTATTACTGGATCAAGACAACATCATAATGACATTGCCATGCTGGAATATATTTGATGTGTTTTTCTCTCCATTACTCAGGGCTTCAAATGGCCACCCACCAGGTCAAACTCTGCCATCTTCTATGACTGTTGTGGTCACTGCAAGTTTCCAAAGGCGCATCCCTTTTATCTCACATTCTCCTAGATTAGATCACTTGACGAGTCCCACAAGACTCCCAATGGATACTTGTGGCTTACCCATTGTGGATTTTGTATAAAACTGATAACACACAAAACGGAATTGAGAACACGTTCCAGAGTACATTTTATTTCAATATAAATAAAATGCACTGGAGTAAAAGCCAACTTTTTTAGACTGCAAAATATCAAAAACAGATGGTATTAAATCACAATTCCAAACAATTTGCCAGAATTATAAATTCCCTTTTATCTTAAATGCTCAGTTAAAGAATGCATGGTTCATATTATTGATGGAAATAAACATAAAATGTTTTACTAATATAACTAATGCAGGATAGATGATGGGAAACAGACTGTGCTGGTGACTTGGAAGCTACAGAGTGATGAGGGATGAATTTGGGTTCTACTTTTACTGTTAAAATTGCAAACTTAAGAAGCCTGCAGACTACATGCTGTGTGTAGGACTTTTGGTTGACTTCATCCTCTCCACATTTGTCCAGAGCGGCAGACTGCTCTTAAAATAATAGGTGGAAAACCTTTGGTAATTAAACTGTTTTCCACCAAATAGGTCCGGTTGACATCACTTTTGTTTGAAAAAAAACCAAAAAAACAGAAATGGAAACTTATGTTCTTTAATAGTGGAACATAGAGCTATAATTAACTTTAAAAAGGACACATCCCTTTCACATTGGTACTTGCAAATCTGGTATCACGCACTGAGTTCACCCAGTGGCTAGGATGGATCAAACACATCAGGCAAGAGCTCTAAGACCCTCAAGTTAGGGATGAACATTTCTTTCTTGGCTGGAATATTGGGGCTATCGTCATGAACATCCCATCTAAGAAAGCACAGTGTTCTGAAGATCTCTTGATGTCACCTAGCAGTGAATGGGAAACAATTTTTCCCTGTCACAGAGAAGGGCTTCACACTGCTGCGGCTAATAAATTGTTGTAATTATGCTCATGTCATGTTTGCCTAATGGTTTATTTTTTTTCAATAATCACAAAAAATACAGGTACTATTTTAGATAGCCATACAACAATAGTAAGTCAGATTTCGAAGATTACGTGTTTTATCTAAAGAGGCCATTGTGTGCTTAATAAATGACTTCTGTTATCTGTGTTCAATAATAGAAAAGGGTAAAATTTAAATTCCAAATTCAATCAAAATAAATGGCCATAGATTTGCCAAAATAATCTCTGAAAATATTGTTGACTTATCCTGGAAGACAGTTGTTACATTACATAAACCAAAAGGCATCACCAGGTATTAATAATACCAAGTGTCTTCCCTGATTGAGTTTAAATGTAAAGGCCCTGGAAGTTCTAAGCTGGAGAACGCTTTAGCTCCTTTAATTTGATTAAACAAGTAAGTGGTACACTGTATTTTATTTGTATGGTGTCATATTGGGACCATTACAATCAATACAGGGTCTTAAAACACCACCTTTCTAGTTTAAAAACAGAACCCTGGATCAGCTGGAGAGGGGTAGGGGGTGTTTAATGAATCTCTTCTGTAAGGTGACCCTCTTGGCATGTACACTTAAGAAAAGGTGCTCATACACAGGCAGATGTGAATGTGGAGCTTGGCAAATGAGCGCTCTGTGTGCCAGTGTGTCTGGATAGACAGATTTAATACATTGAACAACCTTTCCTACGTTTATGAGGATGCGCATAACGGATTGTTTTAATTAGAACTGTGGCACATGGAATATATTTTGGGGTCATAGCCCTTCCTGTATGAAATAAACGTGAGTCCCACAAAAAATTCTGGAGTCCAAAATATTTTTAATCTCAAATTTCCCATTATTAAGCATGAGAAAAGTGTTGTTAGAGGACTAAACATGGTTGATCATGCAGGGTGTCAACAGTGAAATATAGAAAAACATTTCATATGCACAGGGAAACAATTTGAGTTGAACAGAAACTACATTAATAGTAAAAGTAGACACTTTTAATTTGGTGTTCTTGGTGGAAAACCATGTCAGTTTCTCCAGATCCTTCCAAAGATATTTATCAGCAGCCTTTTTTTTAATAAGAAGAAGCCTTATATACAGTGACTTAAACATTTTATCAGACAGTTTAGAGGTGAGTGAGAAGTGAGTGCAGACTGCAAGGATAAAATACTGAGACACAGAAGGCAGGGTCAATGTCAGGCCAGGTTTAGCAAACATCAAAATCCAAAAGGTCATGGTCACAGTAGCAGGGCCGCCATCAGGGGGGTACAGGGGGTACCCGTGTACCGGACCCGGGCTCACCAGGGGGCCCAGCGGCACACTCTAACCGGGGGGCCCGCTATCTTCAGCCTGGCTGTCACTGTGACAGCCAGGCTGAAGACAGCAGCGAAGACGCTTCAGCAGTGGAACGCATCCACCAACAGGAAGTTCCAAATGCCGAACTTGCGGTTGGTGGATGCGTTCCACTGCTGAAGCGTAACTAGCAAGGTAAAAACACAAGAAGAAACCACAGTAGTAATGAGTCCAGAAAACTAATAAGACTTATCCTGAGCACAGCATATTTATTTATTAATATGTATTTATTTTTGCTCCAAAATACTCTACAGGGCTTTTCAATTGCGAACAAACACAGTAATAGAACAAAACAGATATTGTTAATTAATTAATCTATTAACAAACAGAGAAAGTGGTTACAGTGTCCTACTTGCAAGCTTGTAATCTTTCGAAAAATAGCAGTTTTACATTTTTATAGCTTTTTATTGAGAGAATGACATAAATGATATGCTTTATGGCATATAATTTGTTTTACGGCAAGTTTTAGCTATAACCATTTAAGGGCGTTTAAGACACCACCAGGAAAGGGCTAACACAAGCTAGTGGCCTAGGCTCTCCTTCCATTGTAATGGTAAAATGAGTGTGACAAAAACAGTCTTAGTTTGTCTAAGGTAGATGTGGTTTTTATAGCCAATATAATATATGAAATATTGCTTTGTCAAAGAGCTATAATGAACTAATACAGGCCCAACCAGACCCACCTAACTACTATTCATTGCAGACTCTATACCAGTCATCCATATAAGATACACAGAACACTCTAGTAATATATATTCAATACAGTGAGCATCGTAGTGACAAATATACAATACAGAGATCATTATAATGACTAATACACAAGACAGAGAGCATACTAGTAATACACGTACAGCACAGAGAGAATTCTAGTGACCTACATACAATAAAGAGAGCATTCAAATGGTAATTTACTATGAAAAGAGCATTTTAATGACTGAAATACAATGCAGAGAGCGGGTTATTGATGCACAATAACGAAACCATTGTAGGGACCTCTATACAATACAGAGACTTCTTAATAAACAATTTGCAATAAAGTGAACATTCTAGTGACCATTGTAAAATGGAAAGGAAGCTGAGGGGTGATGGACACAGAGTAACAAACAGTGAAGGAGTGGTTTGATACATAGAATGAGATCCAGGAAAGAACAATGTCCTAGGAAATATATTATATGATAAGAGAGTGGTCAACAGATTAAAATGCAGCAGAGAGGTCCAGGAGAATTACAACACACCCAGAAGCTGCATTATTCCAAATGGGTTTATAATAAAGAATGCAGGGGGAGCATCCTTCATCTGCCTTATAGCTGCGAGTTGTGGCCATGAACTGTGCCACTGAGGGCCCCAATTGTAACAGCTCAGCTGATCCTTAGGACACCATCTCCCTCACTGAGTTTAGTTATAAATGAGTTCTACCTCTGAAGTTCCCACCATTACCCAATACTAGAAGTAATACCACTTCATGTTGACAAGAGGCAGTCCTGCAGCTCTCAGAGCTGGTGAACAGGAGCTGTGCCTGGGCTCAGCCAGGCAGAATGGCTATGAGTAAGCAAGTGCAGCAAGTGCGTGGAAATGGTCTGCACTCAAGTAAAGTGTAGCAGTCACTTATTCAATCCTCTTCTGGGCTACAGTCCTCAGCACTGCAAAATGCATACATTGCCTTCTGTCAGCATGTCACCTGGCTTATAACATCAGGTAATGGTGGGAGTCCCAGGGAAAGGAATCCAACCTAGCTGTTATCACTACAAGTTAAGAGGCACTACAGAAGGCATGGTGACACAGAAACAAAACAGAAAGTGTTGAAACAACTGTAATGTACATGGTGCATTGCATGTTTTTATACAAGGTGAATAAATAAGAATAAATTAATTGTATAGAAAGAGACATAAATGGTCTTGCTGTGTAACTCAGATGTTTTGTATTAAGAATGAAATAACAAGTCAATAAAAATTAATAAATATGTTCTAAAAAACAAACTGCAGCATCAGCACCATTTATAAACTGAGTCCCTCAATACCGCTTATTTACAGCTGATAAATGAGAACAACCCACGTTCTTAGATATTTGGCATTAGTTACACATCACTATATTAGAAAAAGGTTATTAAGAATTAGCACATTGGACAGGCAGGATAGTGGGACTTGTCCCGGGCAGCTAGTAATGCTCTTGAACCTGGATTTCTTACTTTTTCTGTCCTAAGCATGAAACAAAAGGTTGTTCCCTCTACCCTGGGAGCATCCAATTGTGGTTTAGCCCTCCGCCAGCCGCAGAATCCAAAGTCCGATAAAGTTACAAGTAGGATGAATAAGTTTAGATTCCAGAGAGCGTGGGTGCAGCATAACTTGACATAAGGATGTTGCTGGACCCTGTGTGACCAGGCCTGGACAGGCCGACATTCAGGTTACCTAGTGCAGACTAGGAGAATCAGAACAAGCTTCATAAGTGTCCAGCAATGTGTATATATTACTGGACATTGAATGCATTCGGAAAATCTTTACAAAGTAAAATCTGTGTGCTACATGCTTCAAAGCTATGATATATAATATGGGTTCAGATTATACAATATGTTTAATGAAATACATAATGATAAATTAGGATACATTGAATATTGTATTGTATGTACCACAACTATTTTCTAGTCAATTTATTAGTGGTCAGAAATTCCTATGAGATGGGGGCTTAATTTCTCTGCCAATTATTTATTTGCATAAAGAAGATTAAAATATATATATTAGAAGTATATAAATAGTGCTACATAAAAATCTGCTTCAGTTGGATCTCAAAATACTAAGTTGCTGTAGGATGGGTATGAATAAATATGTGTTCTCTCACTTTCTTGGTTATACAAGTAAATATTTCCCAAATGCAATTAAAAAAAGCTATTTTTATCATAGTCTTCCTGGTAACGTAGGGCCTTAAGTGTCAGCAGCAAAATGATAATTGCCCTTGCAAACAGCCATGGATCATGCTTTTCCAGTGGTGTAAAGTCAGTGAGTTTTTGCTTAACTTAAGAGATGTAGATGTGTGGAAGACTTTTCACACAGGGTGTTTGAGGTTACTTACCACATTCCATCACCATTTGCCAAGAGACTGCTCCTTAACTTTATACTGGCAGAAATGAAGACTAGGGGCCTGATTCATTAAGGATCTTAACTTAAGAAACTTCTTATTTAAGTCTCCTGGACAAAACCATGTTACAATGCAAGGGGTGCAAATCAGTATTCTGGTTTGCACATAAGTTAAATACTGACTGTTCTTTCATGTAGCACACAAATACTTGATAGCTTATTTGTAGACTGAAATTTAAAGTTGATATTTGTGTGCTACATGAAAAAACAGTCAGTATTTAACTTATGTGCAAAACAGAATACTAATTTGCACCCCTTGCATTGTAACTTGGTTTTGTCCAGGAGACTTAAATAAGAAGTTTCTTAAGTTGAGATCCTTAATGAATCAGGCCCCAGGTCTCTTGTTGTAATATAAATGCAAGACGTTTGACCAGAAGGGTGTGGCATTTATTGAAATGCCGTTTCAAACATTAACTTGATGCTGATTATGATGACTGCTGTGTAATTACAATGAATAAACATATAAATAAATAAGAATATGTGCCTCCCCCTAAAACTGTAACCATTCCCAAAGTCTATATATTAGGCTGTCTACTGCTAATGAAAGAGATAAAGTGCATGAGGTCCTCCTGCAACATCAGCAACGAGCACCAGCTATGCCAAGCTAAGCTTGGCAGTCTATAATAGGGAACTGGGAACATATTTGTGGACATTGAATTGCTGAACTTCGATTGAATTTGCACTGGTTCTAAACTTTTCAGCATCTCTACTGTTGAGCACAAACAGTTGTGTTTTATCTTTTATATGCTACTTTCCAAGTCCTGCTCAGAGCATCAAAAGTACACAAATGGGCTGAGTTGGCCGCAAAATGGGATTACTCTAAAAAAAAAAATAATCATGGAAAACAAGCTTATTTCCACTAATATAGAGAGCTGTACACAATTTGAAATGCATCCCTGGTTTACGATAAGTCATCATTATCAGCGCATATTTGCACCTGCCTATAACAAGTTCAAAACATGTGACTCTTGACAGGTATAAATGCGTGTTACTGAACGTCTGCATGAGCCATATTTATGTGAAAGACGCCTTTAGTGCTCTAGGCCTACATGTGCATGCCCCTTTCCTCCCCCATCCCCTCTCTCAAGGTGCAGGTGGGCATAAATGCCAGAATCATAAGTCTGCATAGGCGTATATATGTGCGCCCACTTACACTGTACATGTACAGAGTAATTCCATTTTGATGTGCTTTTGAAAACTTTTAAATGAATAGAAAATTGCTCAAAAAATACATGCACCTTTCTATGCTCTAATCAAAAGTGGGAACACGAGTAACATTGCTGAAAATCAGTAAAATCTCAAAAAGGGCAAGTGGAAAGGTACTAAATACACTTGGTGCCACTGCCCTTCAAAAATGCCCCGCAGTTCAGCAGCAGCACAGTGGCGTAGTGGTTAGCACGTCTGCCTCACAGCACTGGGGTCATGAGTTCGATTCCCGACCATGGCCTTATCTGTGTGGAGTTTGTATGTTCTCCCTGTGTTTGCGTGAGTTTCCTCTGGGTGCTCCGGTTTCCTCCCACACTCCAAAAAACATACTGGTAGGTTAATTGGCTGCAATAAAAAATAAAAATTGACCCTAGTCTCTCTCTGTCTGTCTGTGAGTGTGTGTCTATAGTAGGGAATTTAGACTGTAAGCTCCAATGGGGCAGGGACTGATGTGAATGAGTTCTCTGTACAACGATGCGGAATTAGTGGCGCTATATAAATAAATGATGATGATGATGATGATCCCTCAACCATTGCTTGTATGGAGCAAGAAAGGGGAGACAGGCAGAGGATGATATGAGCACTGCTGTTTCAGTGATAGGCTGGGAAGGTAGTGCTGTCTAATGGTATCACTGACACAGAGGAGCAGTAGCTGGCAGCATCATTACACGTAACAACCTGCAGGGCATGCAGGGCCCTCTTAGCAGCATTATAGGCGCTACCTAAACAATCACTCACAGGAATAAAAATGTAAATAATTGATAATATCAAGCTTATATGTATCGGTACCTCCAACAAAATCAGTGTTTAAACATTATAAAACATGCTGTACCACAGAGATTAAGCCACACAAATGTTTGGACAATATAACATGAAGTTGAAATACAATAAAATGAACATAAACATGGTAATCAGTTGGTAAATCATATAGATGGAGATGGCATACAGATGGAGATGGCACATTGTGTGTGTTTATTTTGTCTTGCTTATGTACAATTAATATGTGTATGTTGTTTTCATCAAGGTCAAGATATGTATTCGCAACAGTGAGATCGCATGTACAGATAACAGCTGATATTCAGGTGATTAGTACACATGTTTTAATAAAAAGGGTTGAAGTTCCGAAAAAATCTCCAGGAATAATATACTGAAAAGTTGGCAAACCTATGGGGCCCCTATGCTTGTGGTGCCACTATGTAACTGCCCCGTGTGCCCATACGTCAAGATGGCTCTGAGGGCATGCTCAATTTGGTTTCAACTATTAAACACTTAATTAAAGACTCTTACTAGTTGTTAGCCATTGAGGAAGGGGATCATCATCACATCACCATTTATTTATATTGTGCCACTGATTCCGAGCGCTGTACAGAGAACTCACTCACATCAGTCCCTGCCCCATTGGAGCTTACAGTCTAAATTCTCTAACATACACACACAGACAGACAGAGAGAGAGAGAGACTAAGGTCAATTTGATAGCAGCCAATTAACCTACTAGTATGTTTTTTGGAGTGTGTGAGGAAACCGGAGCACCCAGAGGGAACCCACGCAAACACGGGGAGAATATACAAACTCCACACAGCTAAGGCCATGGTCGGGAATTGAACTCATGACCCCAGTGCTGTGAGGCAGAAGTGCTAACCACTTAAGCTAGGTACACACTACACGGTTTTCGTCAAATAATCGGCTCAATCAGCCGACATACGACTGCTCGTTCAAACGTCGGAGTCGGGTCAGTGTGTGTAGTGACACGATGGTCGAATGTCTGCCCAAATGGACGATTGTCGCCTCATTTGGTTGGTCGTACCGTTTAATATTTTATTTCCGATCTCGTTTCCGTTGTGTAGTGTGTATAAACTTCTGACCGATCCACAACAGTGAGTACGAAATTACAATCATTGCTCACGACAACATGGCTGTAAAAAGTCGCTAAAGGAACGTCCGCTCTTCCCTTTATCGTCCTAAACAAGGCTAGTGTGTATGCAGTCCATGGACCGAGCAATCGGACCATCGATCGCATGTAAAATCGCTCGGCATAAAAAGTTGGTGGAAATTTCTGTAGTGTGTACCCAGCTTTAGGCACCGTGTTTCCCAATGTATTTAATTTAGTTAAGGGGGAAGTGAAAATGGCTCTAATCTGTTGTATATTTATTAGTAATGCTTACATAATGTTGCCTTAAGCAATTCCATAACTTCCCCCTTAACTGTACTAATATTACTGTCGGCGTACACAGGAGCGTCAATCTGTGCTGTCGGGCTGTTTAAGCAATCCACTTTACTACAAGTAAGTTTTGTAAACTATCGGAATTAATACTTTGTAGGTGAAATAAGCATTCGGGGTAAATATGTCGCTGTAAGTCTTGTCGGGAGTTACAGCACCGGAAAATATTACCTAACCCATAGAAACTGGTAAGTGGTAAGTTAACTATTACCACTCCAAGCCAGTATCAGGAGGTCAGCTGAGCAACATTCAGAATTTTTTTTACATAAATCCAGGCGATAATTAATTTATGTGATAAGCAGCAACGAAAAAAAATGACAGATATCGATGAGGGAAACATCAATAAATTGGCGCCATAGTCCCTTGTGTTCTAGGTTTCATTTAAGATCCAAAAGGGCTCCATTCAAACTTTTAAGAAAGTGTAGTTTGACTTGAAAATGATGATCTTTTCTTTGTGTTGATCTTTTTTACTGTCATGCAGATTAAGCCTACTTGCTGCAGGGGTTTTCTATTTCAGTGTGAAGTACATTAACCCGTTCAGTGATGGCTAATAATGTTTTCTATGGAAGAAGGTCTAATTCCTTCTGATCCACAGGATTAAACCCTTCAATCCAACTGGAATGTGATGGGACTACACGCCAGAGAACAAGCATTCCTTTCACAGAAATCTGTGTGCCCTGTTTGCATTCACAGTGAGAGATAGAATATGATTCACCGATGCTTTTGTATACATTATGGCCAGTTGTTGGTGTTAAATAAGTATTAGATTATTTATGAAAATTGGATATTGTTAGAAGGAAAACAGTGCATCAGAAATAGAGTGTACTTGTGAGCCGAAAATGAAATGATAGGGCTGAGGTTTATCCATGAGAAATATTTTCATTGTAATAATGCCCTGTTTCCATTATAAAGAATGTTGCTTGTTTAAATGAGAAGATCTGCAAGCTATTATATTTGGTGGAGTATGTATGTTTTTGGATTTTTTGTATATAGGATAATTTTTGTTTGCCTAAAAATCTGCCCTTTTCCCTCTATTTCTGATGGGACTTACCAGGCTGAAGAGTACGGTCCCATCTGTGTTGTCATGAACTAAAGAATAAATGATTTTGAATAGTCAAACATCTACTTGCTGGATGTACTGCTTGGTGAGAACGGTGGACACTGCTACAATGAAAACACATTCTTTAAAGAGATAGGTAATGGCTCTGGGCTTTGTTTAATGCTGTTATAGGACTCATTGGCTTAGGAATGCTAATGACACACAGCTATGTTGGCCCCGTGGAAAAGGCTGCAGATTTGTTAATGTGTTTAAGAGGCACTAGTAAAAGGGGAGAAGCAGATTTTCATATTGAGAAACATGTGTTTCCAAAAGGACACATTTCATAATATACAGCCCAGGACCTTATAACCAAATGTAAGCTTATATGACATTAAAACATAAACCCATAAATCTTCTTAGACTTATGTGTCTCAGAGTCAAAACATAGCTAAGATTTACAACCAATAATTTCATCCTTTAAAGGTGTACTCTCAGCTAAGCCAACATTAAACAGTATACAGTTATCTCACTACTTCTTTATTAACATTATTTAACATTGTATAGGATAATGTTTAATTTATGCTTGAATGTTTCTTGATACTAGATTCAGAACTGGTCTCTCACCCTGCAATGATCTCACTGGACAAAGCTTATAAGTGATGACGCTGTGAATGCTCTGCCCAGAATCCCTGGCTGCAGTGCAAACACAGCAGGTTGCTTTAATACCATATTTAAGCAATACAGCTTTAGTTATTGAACATTTATTAAAGCAAACCATTTCAAACATTACATCTAAAGCTGACTATTTTACATGGTCTTGTAGGACTAGGCAAATGTTTTATTTGCATGGAGTGACATCCACCTCCATGCCCCTACCAAATAGAAATACTTATTGAAAGTTAATTAGCCCTGTCCCCTGAATTTGTGAAGGGTTCTGTATTGTATAAATAGCTGATGATGATTGTCCTGGAATTCTACTTTATTGTTATGTTTACAGTTTCTTCATCTTTAACTGAAATACGAGGGAGGAGACATTGTTTTGAGAACAAACTGCACCATATGCAGTGGTGAATTGGGAACTTAAAGTGGCCCTGGACAAAAATTCTGATAGTGGCCTAATGTGGGTGGGACCAAATCAAATGTAGGCAGGACCAACACAAAGGAGGTGGAATTAGTACAAAGTTCCTAGCGCTGTAAAATGCTAGACTGCCCATTACATTCCACCCTTCCCCCAACATTCCCACCCATGGCACAAACATGTCACAGAGCCCAAAATCACGACTGTCCCGCAAAAATCAGGACAGATGTGATATAAGATTATTGGTTTACCCACATAATGACTACCTCCTCTGTGCACGAGTGGTGAATAACTGACTAAAACATAAAAAGTAGGACAAAATGAGCCAATAAATTTAGCAGTAGTAAACTACTAGCAAAAAATGAAAACACAATTTACATATTTGTATTAATTTAATAACATGGAACAGAGGAACTGCCAATAAAAAAAAATACAGTTGGCAGATTGTCCTGCTCTCTCCTACCTGTTCTTGACGCCTTCCCTACCCATGGCTGCTGGTGTCATTAGCTTTAGTTGGCGCTTGATTGGATTCTGGAATGTTGGGGAAAAAAATGTGTACATGAAATTTAGAAAATTCCAACAAGCTCCAGCGTTAAATCAAAATCACCCACTTTTAATAATGAGGCCTCCCTCCAGCCCCAACATTAAATTAATAGTATTATTATTTAATAATAGAATTATTATTTTAGTACTATTTCCCTCCAACCAGCCTTGACATTAAATTAATAGTATTCCCATTAATAAATAAACCCTCCATCCAAACATAACCATTTCCCACAACCATCCCTGGCATTAAGTAATTAATATTAACATTTAATAAATAGCCCTCCTTCCCAAACTCTGCCCCCACATTCAATTAATAGCTCCAAACTACCCCAAAAATGAAATGAAAGGTCCCATCATCTCACCTTAAATTAATAGGCCCCACTAATAAATTAAATTAAATAGCCCCATTATCACCATACAAATTAATTACAGCACCCAACATTAAATAATTAGCTCTAAAATTTAAGTTACAGTAGAAACCGCACCCCACCCTGGCAATAAATGAATCTATTTCTCGCAACCATCACTGCCATTAAATAATTAATATTCAGATCTAATTAATATTCAGATCTAATTCTGAGTCCCCCTGTCCTCACACACATAGACATTGCCATCAGCCCCCCTGCCCTCACACACAGAGGCATTGCCATCAGCCCCCCTGTCCTCACACAGACATTGCCATAAGCTCCCCTGCTCTCACACAGATATTGCCATTAGCCCCCCTGCCCTCACAAAGACATTGCCATCAGCCCCCCTGCCCTCACACACAGATGCATTGCCATCAGCCCCCCTGTCCTCACTCAGACATTGCCATAAGCCCCCCTGCCCTCACACATACATTGCCATAAGCCCTCCTGCCCTCACACAGACATTGCCATAAGCTTCTCTGCCCTCACACAGACATTGCCATCAGCCCCCCTGCCCTCACACAGACATTGCCATAAGCTTCTCTGCCCTCACACAGACATTGCCATCAGCCCCCCTACCCTCAGACAGACATTGCCATAAGCTTCTCTGCCCTCACACAGACATTGCCATCAGCCCCCCTGCCCTCACACAGACATTGCCATCAGCCCTCCTGCCCTCACACAGACATTGCCATAAGCTTCTCTGCCCTCACACATACATTGCCATCAGCCCCCCTGCCCTCACACAGACATTGCCATCAGCCCCCCTGCCCTCACACAGACATTGGCATAAGCTCCCCTGCCCTCACACATATATTGCCATCTGCCCCCTGCCCTCACACAGACATTGCCATAAGCTTCTCTGCCCTCACACAGACATTGCTATCTACCCCCTGCCCTCACACAGACATTGCCATAAGCTTCTCTGCTCTCACACAGACATTGCCATCAGCCCCCCTGCCCTCACACAGACATTGCCATCAGCCCCCCGCCCTCACGCACATAGACATTGCTTTCAGCCCCCTGCCCTCACACAGACATTGCCATAAGCTCCCCTGCCCTCACACAGACATTGCCATAAACTCCCCTGCCCTCACACAGACATTGCCATAAACTCCCCTGCCCTCACACATACATTGCCATCTACCCCCTGCCCTCACACAGACTTTGCCATAAGCTTCTCTGCCCTCACACAAACATTGCCATCAGCCCCCCGCCCTCACGCACATAGACATTGCTTTCAGCCCCCCGCCCTCACACACATAGACATTGCCATTAGCCCCCCTGCCCTCACACAGACATTGCCATCAGCCCCCCGCCCTCACGCACATAGACATTGCTTTCAGCCTCCCTGCCCTCACACAGATATTGCCATTAGCCCCCCTGCCCTCACACCGACATTGCCATCAGTCCCCCGCCCTCACGCACATAGACATTGCTTTCATCCCCCCTGCCCTCACACACATAGACATTGTCATTAGCCCCACTGCTCTCACACACATAGATATTGCCATCAGCCCCCCTGCCCTCACTCACACTCAAACACACATTACATTGATATAAGCCCCCCCTTGCCTTCAGCCGCTTGCTTCTCCACACACATGGGACAGCACCTGTCACATAGTGCGCGTCCCATGTGACATCTGTTTTGCATGGGATTGGACGAGGTCACACACAGGGGAAGGGAGGAACGGATCCACTGCCTCTTGAAGGAAGGTGACTGGGCGCAGGGAAGGGACCAGTCACTATCTACCACGCTGTCCTGCGGCTGGCGAAAGGGGGTGTGGGAACACCTGAAAGAGGGGACTAATTTGGCACTATGTTGATTTAAAAAAAAAAACATAAAATAAATGTAATAAAATAAAAAAACAGCAGGCGGCCTCATTAAGCCACCGGCCTATAAACAATCTGCTCCTGAGTATTTGTAAGTAGAGCATATCCAACAAATACTATGGGTCTGATTCATTAAGGCACATAAACGGCGATTTTGTGCATATATTCTGCACAATTCCTCCGCGCATGCCCAGAACCGGACCATGCGCAAACGACACTTACTACAGCCTACGATTTCAGGGAAGAAAAGGGGTGGGGAAGTGTCGTATGCACGTAGTCAATGTACATTAAGGCTGTATCAAGCTCAAGCACACACAGCAGCATTAGATTCAAGCTCTGTGCATCTCTCAGATACTTGTTTTTCAGCCGTATCTCTTGCTACAGCTGCATGTCTTGCCTAAGTGCCTATTACTAGTGATGACGACTGAGCATATATGCTAGGACATGTGTTTGCAATCAGAATCAATTTTAAACATTTATTTTATGTACAGCAGACATTCATTACATGCTAATTCATGTATTTCATGAACCCCCCCCCCCCAAAAAAAAAAACCAACATGTTTTTTTACATTTTATCATTAATGCCTATATCATTAACAGGTGACATTAATTGATATTTTTTTCTGTGCATTCTTTTCTGAGTTTGTATTCCACATAGGTATTGGATGTATACTGTAGTCAGGGGAGGGCTGGCAAATTTTAGCCTGGGGGGCAAGACTTTACTCAGCAGCCTATTAAGAACATTTTAAAGGAAAAAAAATGCAGGTGGCCCAGTGACCCAGCCTAAGATAGCCCACTATGAGGCTAGCCTGGGGAGCAGATTTTCCCCTGCCCCCCAGCCCAGCCTGCCCCTGACTGCAGTGTCCTGACTGCAGTGTCCTGCTCCAGCCATTGTTTAAAATGCCTGAGGAGAATTTTCCTACCTAGATTATTGATGATCTGGATATTGTCCACTGCATCCGGGGGGCTGGACTGTGGTCTGCAAAGGTGGGTGCTGCAATCAGATCCACAAACTTATGAAAAGTTTGCCACAATAGTAGAGAGCTATGCAAAGAACCTGCATTTGTGAAAAAGCCGATGTCACATCAAAAGCCAAGTTTGGCAATCCTTGCTACAGCGCCCAATGACAAAACTGCTACAGGCAGAGGAATGATTACAAAAGGTATCTAATCCAAAGTGCTTCGAATGGGGTGAGCCAGGCCACTTTAGGGCCAGGTATCCCAAACTACTGGAACCTATGGACTGTTTTGTTGCACATGTTGGTCCTGCTTTCCTAAGTTGTTGTACCATGAGTCCCACGTCAGGAAGTCCATGTTTGTTCCAGGTGATGGTGCTTGTGAGGATACCACCCTTAGCTGGGGTGGCAGTTACCCTCTTTGGGATTCAACTTACTCGGGTAGACCAGAGTATATCCAAAATAAGGCTTTATTACGACAGCACAACACCACAAGACATTCACAAGATAAAGGGTAAATGGAAGCATGCACCCTCCAGCAGTCTCTTGCACTCCAGTAATAAGTAACAATCTCAGTCTCTTTCAGAGTCTTATCCTCCCGCAATATTGCCACTACCCTTTTGCTGATGTCTTGTACACCAGGATCCTACAAGATAGAATAGCTCTCTTGGCATTCTGCTCGCCTTATATTCTTGGCTGTATACACAGGGAGTAGGGTCAAATGTCTCAATCCTCCCCCTTTCAACAAGGGTCTATCGGTGGACACTTTAACTGTTAGACATACAGGGCCTGATTCATTAAGGAACTTAGGCAAGACATTTCTTACTTAAGTCTCCTGGACAAAACCATGTTAAAATGAAAGGGGTGAAAATTAGTTTTCTATAAAAAGTTTATGTCTGATATCTTGACCTCCTTTACCTTCTTACTCTTATTTAACTATTACCTTAGAATAACGACACAAGACCTGAGTGTGGCAAAAATTAAATGATTTATTTAACTATGGTGGAGGAGAATAAAGCAGTCAGTCTGACGTCTGCCAGGCAAAACCCAACTGTCCCAGCATAACCATTGGGACTTCATCATCTGGGGAACAACCCCTGGGTTCAAGTGGGGGACCAACCAATCACACCCTGGGCGAACATATCTACGTTGATGGGACACCGTGTCCCGATTTTACAGAACTCGCCCATCCTCTGGGCTAGACGGACAGCAACCACAGGGCAACCCACAGGGGCGGGACCTGAACCGAGACTATAGCCAATTCACTCGAAGAGAGGCGGGTTCATCGTGCCTTATACTGTAAATGTGCGCCCAAAAACCACTGGCCGTCGACTGCACTGCATTTTCCGGCCAAGCCTGGAGCTCTAAGGGGCATGGCCCGCCACCATACCTACACCTGCCGCTGCCAAAAACTCATATATATCTTGAACAAACATAACTATGCCCTCCTCACTCAAATGCACCCCGTCCCTCCTACATAGCGAGGGGTTCTGAAAACGAATCCGCGGATGCTCAATCCGCAAACCACCTATGTAGCATATGAAACGTGCAACAACAGAATAACCTTCCTCCTCACTTCATCTGCTACGCGTCCATCAGGAAAAGAAAGCCAAATCCTCCTTGGCACAATATCTGACCAGCTAATGACAAGGGAAGGCCAAGAGGCATGGACCCAAGCCAAATCATCCTGAATCCATAATATCAAATCAATTGACTTACTGCACCTAGATCATTTCCCCCTGGATGTATCATCAAAACATGGGGAACCCCTTGACTAGCCACATTACCCATTAGAAGCTTTATAAACCCAAGCCATCTCAAACCTCTACGACCTATCCACTGCACCACCACTGACCCCATAAAAGGAGAAGTATCCCCAGCTGCCCTGTGCAAACCAAACCCAATGAATATACGAGTGTCCCAGCACCCAGATCTGCAGCAGGGTCCGATGGTCTGTAAGGCAGGAGAAAACCAAAATGTTAACGCACAAAGGCAACATAAATATGCATGCCAACAAAAAAAATGGGAACCCTGAAAAAAAAAAAAAACACTCAAGAAAGACCAGAACAGAAACATCTACAAACACCCAACACAAACAGAAGCACAACCTCTCAAGACTGCACGACTCACAAGACAAAAGAAGAAACAAAAGAGGTTGAGCAGAAGCACAGACGGAGGTAAAACCATAAAACATAGTGAAGCCAAGTGCCAATCAGGCCCCACTTTTAGGTAAAAAATGGAGAAACCACTTTGCGCCCGACCTCCAAAGGCCCAAGCAGTCTAAAACCTGTGCCACCACAGCAGAAAATAGAACAGTAGAAAAGATTAGATAAGAAGATTAGGTAAGAAGAGCTGGACGCACATAATGCTTGTATATCTTGGTTTTCCACCTAGCAATCTCCTGGATGGCCTGCCCGGATGAGCCAGCCACCGCTGAAGACGTGGCGGAACCGATTCTAAAGAAAAGAGTACCAAACTGGGACCCGTCCAAACCCAGCTTTGCCAATGTCTGCTTAAACACTACCGTAAACTGGTATTTGGTAAGGGGGTACCATCACCATGCACCAGCCACGGG
This sequence comes from Mixophyes fleayi, assembly GCF_038048845.1. Taxonomy (NCBI): domain Eukaryota; kingdom Metazoa; phylum Chordata; class Amphibia; order Anura; family Limnodynastidae; genus Mixophyes; species Mixophyes fleayi. The sequence continues at coordinate 250,452,277 of NC_134405.1, forward strand.
ACTGCAGCCTCTGACTGAATAACAGCAAACTCACCAATGATTGCAACAGGGAAAACAGAGAAACCCTCCCTTGAAACCAATGTAACCCAGTGTCCTCTACCTAACTGGTCAGACTTGGATCTCCTGACTTTGCAACACACCGAGGAGGGGGAAATAACTACGTGCTGTGCCCACATTCCTGACAAGGCGGAAGACTTGGAAGATGCAACCACTTCGCTCACCCTAAATGCTGCAAAGTAAAGCATTACAAAACCAGCGCAACATAGGGCACTCTCATAAGCATCACGCGCAACTTCCGTGACAGTTACCAGCATTTTTGACAAAAGAGCATTGCTAATGGGCCGCATTTGTCGGGTAGCGCCGGGTGTTCCCTCGCCTAACCTCTTAAAGCCCTAGATATCACAAAACTCTTGGTGTAATCAATCTCTCCCCGCAATCTGGTGAAGAAAGATATCCCCGCCAGGGACCCTGCCATAGCCGCCTTGGACTTACCGGCTTTGAAACCTTCCCAAACAAATGCTAGCATCAGCTTATGCCCCATGACCTCAGCACCATAACCCCGGTTCTGGAAAACACACCAGTCATGCCAAGCCGCCCGGTATTTCTCCCTTGTAGCAAGGGCCAATGATGACTGCGCCAGGCCTTCTCTCCCGGCTTGACAATCTGCCAGATATAAGTGGGACACGATGAGCCCGTCAGGGATGCCTGGGGAGCCAAAGCTCGAAACTTCTCCCACTGCCCTTGTGACGAAACGAGTGTGATAACCCTGTAACTATTCTGTTTCTCGTTTCTTACATAATGTGGATTATAGCAAGTACTTTTTATAGCCCTTGCTTTTGTTCCCCAGTTCACCAGACTACAACTGCATTGTCCAATTACATGTGGCTAAGGGGACCCTGTAGCTCAGTGTAAATATGTATATTGTGTATTATATATTGATGACTTGCAGTAATGTTATTTATTGTCCTTAAACTGAAGCCAGGACAGTTATGGGTAAAGATCATGTGGTGTCCACAATACAGGTGAGAGGGCTGATGCTGCATTCATTCTCCCCCTCCTTCCTCTACAAAAAGTATGGAACAGCTGGGGACCCTGTGACATCACAAAGTAGTGTAAGGGGTTCATTTTAGGAGGGGCTCATGGCTACCTTATCCTGGGAAGTAGGGGAAGCCAATTAGCATCAATTGTTCTCCTTAGGACTAGTCCAGACCTTCTGTCTGCATCCCAGCAAGGGGCTTCTGTGAAAGGACAGCTCATCTTCACTGCCCTGTCCAAACCCCATAGTCCTGCACTGACCAATGGTTAAGAAGAATAGACCCAGGGGTTTGCCCAGGGAGGGGAAAGACTGTGGAAATTAGACCTGAGATATAAGGAGCGACTCCAGAGGGGAAGGGTGTTCATTCTGGGATTTTATTCATGAACACTGCAAGATCGAGTTTTGAGTTGTCGTTCTCTAACTATAGTCTATATATGCAGCTGAGAGAGATCCACGAGTCGTGAAGTCTGGACAGCCAGGTGACTATAATTCCTTAAGCAAGTGGGGTAAGGGACGGATGATGTGGTCAATCTGCCTGACATTTATTTACTGTGTGTACATAATATTCTAGTGATGTTTGTATGACAATAAATATACTGTTGTATTTTTATAACTGCAATTTGCCTGATTGACCATACGAATCCTAGAAGGTACTGGGTAGACTTCCCTGGCATAGGAAGGCACCCGTGTGTGGCCAGCCAGCGTGAAGTGGGTAGCATTGGGCCAGATACACCCGGTATCTTCACAGCCCTCTAGACAACGAATCCGCCAGCGCATTCTCCACCCTGGGAACATGCTGCGCCCTGAAGCAGATGTCATAAGCTAAACACCTCCATACTAATCTTCGCAACAATGTGATAATAGGCTGGGAGGTAGTCTTCTGCCAGTTAATGGCGTGCACCACTCTCATATTATCGCACCAGAAATCTGTTTTCCTTTGAATCTGGGTGCCCGCAACTCCACTGCGACCATGATCGGGAAGATTTCTAATAGTAACAGGTTAGCAGTCCAAGCAAAAAGATAGTACATATACACGGTGCTCCCTTAGCACAAAGCTTTTTCACTTCACCTTCAGTATTCTGTGGCTTATTCTTCAAACATAAGCTTACAACAAGGAACATATGAGCATTTTCATACTGATATTGATAGCGTTTCCAATTCAATGCCTTGCGTTGTAGCCACAGATATATTTAATTCTGCAAATATAAATGCTAAACATAGTGTAGTACACTTAAACATGGGGAGGGCAGTAAAAGGAGGGGTTAAAGTGATGGTATAGATCCTTCTGTGTCTTTAAAGAGAGAGGTAACACCCTCCATCCACCGGTGTCCTCACACTGGTTCACATTCCCTTTAGATGTATGCTTACATGATCCATGTAAAAAATACGCCTTATAAGACGATGTATGACATAAACTTCCTCCTAAACTCTACTTCCGTGCTTGGCAAAGGGGATCCACACTCAAATGAAAACAGAATGAAAGATCTAGTGCATTAAATTTTAATAAAAATTTATATAAACATGAGGTTGGGCTCGTACCAGAAAGATCGAATGACAGGCATGTAACGGAATGAGATCAAACTGTGTTACCGATGATAATGTCCACTTTTCTCCGCACCTGCTGATAATCAGATCCTCTAGAGTAAAACCAACGCGTTTCAACCTGGCATGGGGGTCTCTTTCAAGGTGTATATCGTATTAAAATTTAATGCACTAGATCTTTCACACCTGCTGCCCCCAGCCTGCCAGATGTCCCTCCTGGACCTACGCTGCGCTCCACCGCCCTGCTGCACAGAAACAACAGCCGTGGAGGCACCAGCGTGACCGGACCGAGACCAGAAGTGACGGCCGTCACTTCCGTTTCGGAGATGCTGCACCCGATCCGCAGCATTGCCTTCCGCTACAGGTCGCAATGGAGGACCCCCCACCCTACCACTGCAGACAGGTGAGCGAGAATCTCTCCCCGACCTAACGGTTGCAGGGGCAACCGAAATCAGCCATTACTCTGAGAAACAGTAAAAGCGCGGGAAGGGAGAAATGGGAGGTGGAGGGTAACAGAGAAAAACAGGGAGAACAAAGGAAGAAAAGAAAAACAGGGAGAGGCAAAAGGGGGGAAGAAATAGGGGACACAAACAGGGGGAAAAAGGGGGGGAAATAAGGAATTGTAAAAAGGGGGGAAAATAAAAAGCAATAAAATACTAAAAAAGGAGGGGGAACACGGGAATGAGAAACAAACATTAATTGGGAGGATAAAATCAAGTTATAACAGAAAAATAGTCTGAAAGAACAAACGCAACAGAATTACAGACAGAAGGCTCAAGATACTTATCCAACGTCCAGATCTGCAAGGCTGAATAAAACTCCGCCTATCCCACTTATAGCCTCTGTTCCCCTCTCCTATGACACCGGATGGGCGGACACCCAAATAGTTAACTATTAACACTCCAGAGAATAATTCAGTTAAAGACACAGCAAAGCTTTTATTTTCCTTCGTTCCATTCCAGACCTCAGTTCTTATTTTGCACATAAGTTAAATACTGGCTGTTTCATGTAGCACACAAATACTCGATAGCTTATTTGTACACTGAAATTTAAAGTTGATATTTGTATGCTACATGAAAAAACAGACAGTATTTAACTTATTTGCAGAACAGAAAACTAGTTTTCACCCCGTACATTGCAACATGGTTTTGTCCAGGAGACTTATGCAAGAAATTTCTTGCCTAAGTTCCTTAATGAATAAGGCCCAAAGTCTCTATTACCTTGATTATACAATGGAATGGCTTGACCGCATTAGCTATTTGGCTGGATACACTAAACAAAGGGTTACAATATAACATCACGGAATGTAACTTCACGCTTGCGTGAAACAATAAGACATTTGACACATTCTATCTGCAGCATTACACAATCTGAGTGTGATGATTTTTGGATACAATAACATTTATATTGATACTTGTTAATACATTTCTCAATGCAATTTCAGCCAGTATATTACTATGGAGGCACATTGCATATCATCTAGAAGTTCTACCCTAATTACCTCTCAGATTACCCGTTGACCTAGCTAATTAACGTGGGCTGCCAGCTAGCTATGTCAAGTCACTCAGACATTGTTCTGATTACAAACCAGATATAAGACACACCTCATAACAATGGTCATTTGAGACAAATAGTAATTGCCTTAACTAACACAAGCAAAATTACTTCTGCTGTCCTGTTATATTCACACAATATGGCAATATTCTTTCTATTTCTAATACACACAATATTGGAGGTAATAGCAATGGCAAAATGTACCTAATAACATGAAATAATAATACATATGAAACACCAACGTTCTGTTCTATATACTTAGACTGGGCCAAAGTTTAAAAAGTACATTAAACTGTGAGAAACGGGTGATGAATAAAAAGCAACTCGAAGTCCTCAGTCCAGTAGCACCCGGTTTCGTCACAGTTTTTCAACCAAAACCTTGTCTTGGCATTGGTTAACTCTGGAGTGAACTTACATTGGTTCCAGCTTTGCCTCGTCTGAAACCAAAACTACTATGTTGCCCATGGTAAGGGTCCTGTGCATACGTGGGATGACTGAGGGATCACTTCTGCCAGTCTCACTTAAAAATCAAACAGTTATAGTAGTGACTGCCATAGCACCTAAATTCCCAAATCCACACATTCTGGAACAAGACTTCCCACTGTTTAAAGGGGTCCTCAGTGTGAGGGTCCAGCCAGACATGCCGGCAACTGATGCAACAGTCGGAAACCTGATCTTAAAGGAGCTGCCTTAGAATTAAAAACATCTGAATCTCATTCGTTGCGAATCACCAAACTGGAATGCTATCCTGGGGGTCACAGCAGGAGTTCCACAAAAACATTCACCCTCGGGGAAGCATGGACAGTTCAAACTAGCATTGGCTAGAGTATTTGTAAAAGGGAATTTATATTATAAGCTTCAGAGGGACTGATGTAAATGAATACAATATTCTTTGTACAGCACTATGTAATATGATTGTCACTATATAAATATAATAATAATAAAGACATTAATAATTATGCTCCCTCTGAATAAAAGGCTGTGTTTTATCACTTATCAATTGGTTAATAGTAATTTATTTTCTCAGAAGGATTAATTTTAATCTGACTGTTTTGATTTGTGGGAGTGAAAAGGAAATATTTTAAATAACATAAACACATGTCCATATGTATTACATTCAGCACCATGGACAGAGGTGCTGTTTGATATACTATATGAAATGTTTTTTAATTACAAAAATAAGTCATTATACATACATCAACAGCTACAAGATGTATTAAACAAAAAAAATGTCATAGTTCTGAGCTTTTTATTGCAAATGTTTCCTTCCAGGCTGATCTTGACTACCCATGCCTTTTATGCCCATTTCACTGGTTCTCAGAAACTATATATTGATGTTTGCTAGTCCCAAAAACAATCTCCAAATTGTAAAAATAATTTTAGCCTAGCACTGTATTTATTCTGTTCCCATTCAAAACACACTGACTGTGCAGGCTTGGGTTTACATATATTCACTCCCTTGGCCCCTAGTTCTGAGCAATGTCCAATTAGTATAAAAAAAAGTAATTGTAAATTGTTTGTCATGAACTTATCCTGAACTCATAAATACTCCAACACAATGGATATTGTGAAAGACTGATTTCAATTATCCAATGTCCACAGTCTTCATAGTGTTAGAATGCTTATAGACAATAATCTTTATGATTACTGGAAATCTAATGCCTATATATAGCCTGATTTTTTTATTTTAATTCATATAAAAATGAATAATTAATCAAATGATATTTGACAACACCCAAGCAAGTTCATAACTTTATATGATTGTTTGCCTGTTCTTCCTGTTACACAGCAACTGCTCTCTGTTAGCTTTTAGAGAATGTAGAAAAGGAGGGAGAGTGTCACAACCAGTAGGGTCAGAAGAGTACCCGTACAATCTGCTCACATTGGTACTACCTCCCAGAAGGCACGGAGTGGGAGGTTTTCGCCAGAGGCTCCCGTAAGGGCGCTTGGTCTTTGCAGCTCTCTGACTGCAGGTCACGATTCTCCTGGGAGGTGATGAGCGAAACTGCAAAGAGAACCATGACTATAACTGAAGATGCTTCGGATGAGGCGTATCAGGATGGCTGAGAGATTAGGATACAGTAGAGCATTGTGCTGATTAACACAGGAGACTGGTAGCGATAACCGGCAGAGCATTTACCACAGGATAGTAGAGTAGACACAGAGGCTGTGATGATCTGCAGATAGATGTGGTGGAGAATTCAGAGAAGATGTGATACCTGTGCTTGTTTTAATGAACACAATAGTTTTATATTTGGCTTGATGTTTCATAGAGCATCTCGAAGTTTTTGGTCAAGTTCCTTCTACATATTCTACAGCTACCATAAATACAGTACATTCTAATTAGCTCCACACCAAATTATTTGTGCAGTATAAAGTAAAAGACATGGTTCCCAAAAACAATAATATTCTATGTTGATTATTTTAACAGTGCCTAAATAATGATGATGAACTGTGGGGATTTTAGATAAATAATCAAATGGTTATTGGAAGTAGCCAGGGCCGGTGCTAGGGTCCATGGCACCCTAGGCATTTTTACAAAATCGGCACCCCCCCGCAAAAATCGGCGCCCTCCTCCCCCCTCACCCCGTCTTTCCTTACCTTGTCTTACCACCGCCGCCTCTCTGCTCCGTCTCCTCCCCTCCACTCATTGACACTAGTGAGTGGAGGGGAGGAGACGGAGCAGAGAGGCGGCGATGGTAATAGCCTCTTCCCCCCTCCCCGTGCATCTGAATGCTGTGCGGCGGCCGTGACAGGTATGGTCAGCGGTCGCCGCACAGTTTTAAAGTCATTTACCATTCTGTGGCGCCCTCCAGAGCCCGGCGCCCTAGGCAAGTGCCTAACCTTGCCTAATGGGAGCGCCGGGCCTGGAAGTAGCAGACCTGAATTTCACTGATGCTGGTGGGAAGTTAGAAACTAAAATTCACTGAACTATATGCGCCTTCTCATTGAAGAAGTAAAAGTAAAGGGTAAACTGTAATATCACAACTTTAAACTTAAAGACCTAGGGCCTGGTTCACTAAGGAACTTAAATTATGAAGTTTCTTATTTAAGTCTCCTGGACAAAACTATGTTGCAATGCAAGGGGTGAAAATTAGTTTTCTGTTTTGCATATAAGTTAAATACTGACTGTTTTTTCATGTAGCTAATTAGAATGTACTGTATTTATGGTAGCTGTAGAATATGTAGAAGAAACTTGACCAAGAACTTCGAGATGCTCTATCAAACATCAAGCCGAATATAAAACTATTGTGTTCATTAAAACAAGCACAGGTATCACATCAGTTGTAGTTAAAAGTTAATATTAATTATAGATATAAGCTAACATATTTAACATGGTTTTGTCCAGGAGACTTAAATAAGAAACTTCTTAATTTAAATTCCTTAATGAATCAGGCCCCTAATGCTTTGAAAAGAGCTCTAGAAACTGAAAAGAAATTATCAGTCTATACTGAAATGGTGAAACAATTTAAAAAGGGAAAGTATAAGCTTGTGTGTAAAGATTATTCCTAGGGTAAAGGGTATCCTTCTCATGTCTATAGATGTACACAATGGGGTAAACAAAGGCACATGAGGACAGAAGAACAACACTTCGGAACACAAAATCATCTGACATATAGACCTCTTGAATGTGAAGGTACATAATCTACTGCTGCTTCACATAACATAAGATGTTAGACTAAGAAAATTGCCACTTTTTAGGAGAGGTTACACATGACAAAGAAATAGAATCCAAATAAAAGTCTGAGACAACCAGAAGTGGAAACATAGAGACCAAAGTTGTTAACAACATAGCTAATCTGTTGCTGAGGACCTTGACTAATGATGAGCCCCCTGATTAATCTCATGGTTTTCTTTTTGTCTCATTACCGTGCTTAAAACATTTAATTTAGAAAGGAAGTGAAATTTAGGGCGTATTATAACGACCATGAAATGAATGCTAAGTCTTTTTCGCAATTACATCTCGAAAAGGGATTTGATCCACCTTGTCCTGTTCCTAGTATTGAAACTTTCATGAGGCATTTGAAATATAATACTTTTCTAGCTAACAATTTTGGTAGATGTTATCAAATGAATGGACAGCATAGTTAAAATCTGCAATAATATTATATTAAACTTGGTCAATAAAGGAGGAGCAGTGATCATTATGAACTATTCTGATTATAGAGAGGAAATGATGCACTTGTCTGATTATATTTGCTGCAAAATGTTTGACAGGGATCCTAATTTAAATGTTCAATTAAAACACTACAAATACTTGATATGTTAGTGTGATCGTCAACAGGGAATCGCTGACTAGTACCTCAGGGAGCATGGAATTCCATGGCAGGAAATAATATATATATGACATGATAAGTGGGTTAGGAGGATCTCTAATGAGTCATTATGAGAAATAGATAGATAGAAACAATAGCTAAGGGAAGGAATCTACAATGGCAACATGATTATGATGTGTAGTGCTTCCCATGAAATCCTGAAGTCTTTTATTACATTATTTTATTAAGTTGATGAATATTATTATATTTAATCCAAAGCGTTCATCTGAGATAATTGCTTTGTTTGATGTATTGATACATTTTGAGACTATATTACGTAGAAAACTGAAGGAGTATAACACTTTTCTTACTTATGATAGTTGATCAACCCAGCATGCCAAGAGTTGCATTCATTTTACTCAGTTCCTTAGATTACTTAATACTAGAGATGTTCACTGACTCCCGTGTTTTGGTTTTGGATACCTATTTTTTTCTAAAATCCCTTTTTTTTTTTTTTGCTAAAATCACAGAATGTTTCTCTTTTTTATCCCTACATTATTATTAACCGCAATAACACTAATTTCAAGTAACTTGCAGTCAGTTTTGACCATCTCACAGGTAACAATATTATTTTCATACCCTTTCAAACAAAGACTGCAGCGACCTGGTTGGATGCTAAGCGACAGAGCAATGACACAAACACACGGCAGTTCATAGCACATCTAGGAAATATTGTCACACAGCAGTGTCAGTAAAGTGGTGCACGATGGAATTGTCTTTGGGCCCCCCCATCCACCCTTATGTACGATATTGAAAAGAACATGTACAGTTTAACAAAGCAAGCACTCCAGCGACAAGCAGTGCCACTTTTGTGGCTGAAGTGCTTGGTTTGTTTGGGCCCCCACAAAACAAGCTAACAATGGGTTTAAGATACCTAAGCAAACAGTGCTGTTAATGAACTCTACTGTGGCAAGTCATGCACCAGTGGAAGCAGTTCTTGCCAGTGATAAGAAGAAGGCCATTGTCATGCCTGGGCACAAGACCAAAAATCCACTTCTTATGTGTGGAATTATTTTTACACAAATCCTGTCAACAGTTAACTAGCCATTTGTAGCATTGTAAAGTCACAGTCAGTAGAGGAAGGGACCTTAACCATCTAGGAACCTCATCCATGTTACGCTATTTGAAGTCCATGGAAAGCTTTTGTGAAAATCAGAAACTTATGCTAAAAAATAACAACAAGCAGTCCAGCTACTTCCCTCCCCTCAGCTAGATCCCAGCACGTGTAACCTACACCCCCAACACCTTCATCATCAATTTCCTCACAAGTGATCGGAGTAAGTTCTTCATCCAAGTTTCTAAGACAAGATGACTCTTTCTCTATCCAGGACTCCTCAGAAGAATCCTTGAGCGTTAGACCCACTACTGCTGCTCCTGTTGCTGGGTGTGAATCTTCAACCCAGAAGCAGACCAATAAGAAGACTACTAGTAGTTTACAACAATTGACTGTTAAACAATCCTTTGCAAGAGGAAGCAAGTATGAAAGCTGTCACCCAATCGCAAAGTGGATAACAGACGCCATGGTGACTATGCTTGTGTTAGATATGCGTCCAATATCCAATACTAATGCAGCTGGTTTTAGACAGTTAATTGAGGTCTTCTGTCCCTGTTACCAAATTCCATCACAGCACCATTTTACTAGAAAATCTTTTTCTCCCCTTTTCCAGAAGGTTCGTAAAAATTTAATTATTGGGCTACAAAATGCCATTCTACCCACTGTACAATTAATAACAGATATGTGGACAAGCAGAACTAAAGATTATATGACTGTGACAGCCCACTTGGTTGGTGATTCGCCTTCACCAGCAGGGACAGCAGCAGCATATACCCAAGAACGTCACATTTTTCAGAGGCAGGCTGCTCTGTGTATCATCTTCTTCACTAAGAGGCATATTATGATTATTATTATTATTATTATTATCGTAGATTTGTAAGGCACCACAGTGCTACACAACACCGTACAGTAGGGAAGACAAGGACATACATAAAACAGGACATACTTAAAACAAGAACAGATAAGGCAGACAAAATGAATGGAGACATGAAAACAAAGGGTATGGAGGACCCTGCTCAATAGAGAGCTTACATTCTAAAGGGAAGAGGGCACAGCTGAAACAAAAGGGGCGAGTGTGGATCAGAGTGGAGATTGGGATAGTTGTGAGGGTGCATTAGTGTGAATAGTGTTATCAAGGATAAGGTCACCTGTAAAAAAGAGATGGGTTTTCAAAGAGCATCTAAAGATTTGAAGGCTGTGGGAAAGTCTGATTGAGTGCGGTAGGGAATTCCATAAGTGGGGAGCAGCACGGGAGAAGTCTTGAAGGCGGGAGTGAGAGGTGGTTATGAGAGACGAGACAAGGCGCAGGCTCTCTATTAATCCGTGACAGTATTCTCTGGCCATGTCCACTGAAGGCTAGTGAACAATCGGCTCCTGATCTGTTACTCCATCTCACCCGCCGTGTTGATCAGCAGGAGTCTGAACAGGCCCAGCTACTCCAATGTTTTCAGGGAATGGTTTTCCATGTGGATACCCTTCAAGCCTCGGTAACAACCTCCAAAGTCACCACCACTGAAGTGACTCAGTATGTCTCTACATCCTCTACAGCTTCAGTTACCATGTTACAGATTCCTACGCCTGAAAAATGATGGGGACAGAGCCGGATTAACCTAATTCTCTTTGTGGGCTATAGCCCAGGGGCCTCGGGCAGCTGGGGGGCCCTAACAAATATTTTTATGTAATACTGGCGGCAATCGGGCCTCCCATTCATTCTAGGCAGGCGCAGCTAACAGCAAATCTGATGCTGTTAGCTGCCCCGATGTCAGTGCGGCTGCAGTGCACATCACGCTGCTACAAAGAAGGTCTTGTGAGACTATGACTCATAGTCATGCGAGATCTCCTCACTAAGCAGCACACTGCCCACAGTGCCCGCATGGACAGCAGTGCAAGAAGAAAGAAGAGGAGCCTGCAGGCTGCAGCGAGAGAAGAAGACTTGGTAAGTGGTGCATATATAGGGGGGATGGCCTCACAGTACCCTTAGCCCGGGGTGCCTCCATTGCCTTAATGCGGCCCTGGATGGGGATCCTAAAAGGTATCGTTGATTTCTGAATCAATGCTCGATCCAGTTTGAATGCAACTCATTGTCCTTCAATTCAGAGCACACCAAGGTTGCATTTATAATTTCTTTCATCTCCAGACAAGCCTTGGCCTGAGCTTCCTCCCTCTGGGGATGAGCGACCCTCTGTTGTGGAACTCCTCATCTTTTATTGAAGCCTTCCTCAAGGTATTCGACAAGCCTGGACGGGTTTCCTCAGCTGTCTCTAGCCTGCTGTATTTGCATCAAGGTACTCTTTTGCACTTTTACATCTGAGTTAAAGTGGAATGAGGCACTTGTGGCAACGTTCTGGCAGGGGTTAGCAGACCGTATTATAGATGAGTTGGTCTCTGGTGAAATCCGTGCCGATCTCGACACCTTGATCTCACTCGACGCTTCCCGGAATGCACTCAGGAAAGTGCTATGACCAGGTGTTTTTCTTGATCACTGGCACCCCATCTTCAGAGTCCACCTTCTCCTCCGGAGGAGCCTATGCAGATTGTGTGTTCTCGTCTGTCACCTGAGGAACGCGAGAGACGCATCAAACAAAACCTATGTTTGCATTGTGAAGAATCCGGCCATCTGACATCTAAATGTCCAAAAGGCCGGGAAACGCCTCCCCCTAGCTGGTAACAGGGAGGCCGATCTAGGAGTTAGATTTATTACTCCCTACACTTTCTCCAAACCAGATTTTTCTATGATCATTTCTTTGGAGTCACCTATCGGCACTTTTGTGAATTCTGCCTTCGTGGATTCTGGCATCGCAACTCCATATATCCGCTTGGACCCTTTTGCAGCCTCTTTACCTCCCCTGGTTCTTCCGGAATCCATAAATTCTGTCATTTTGGGACTTTCCTGACTCAGGATTCATGTACCACAGTTCGATTGGGAATGTGCCCAAGCCACTTCTTGGGGTCCTCAATGTCACAAAAGGATGCCTTTCTTCTGTGAAACTTGTTCTGGCAACTATTTCTTGTCTCATGATCACCTCTCGGCCATCTCTTCCTGCACCTTATTCTGCTTTTCAAGATGTTTTTTGTAAAGCCGTCTCTGAGGTTCTTCCTCCTCATTGGCCATGGAATTGTTCCATTGATCTTATCCCAGGTAAATCCATACCTAAGGGCAGGATTTATCCTCTCTCTCTTCCACAAAACCTTGCCATGTCTCAGTATATGGCAGAGAACCTGCAACAAGGGTTCATCAAGTGATCTTCTCCGACAGGTCGTGGATTCTTTGTGAAGAAGAAGGATGGAACTCTCCGTCCCTGCATCGACTATCACCAGATTAATGCAATAACTATCAAGAACAGGTATCTTCTTCCTCTCATTACTGAGTTGTTCGACTGGATCAGTGGTTTTAAAATATTCTCCAAACTGGATTTACGAGGAAATTACAATTTGATCCGCATCCAGGATGGAGATGAATGGAAAACTGCCTTCAGTACTCGAGATGGTCACTACAAATACCTGGTGATGCCCTTTGGGTTCTGCAATGCCCCAGCGGTATGCCAATCCTTTATTAACCAATTCTTCTGATATTTTCTATACAAATCAGTGGTAATTTATTTGGATGATATCCTAGTTTTCTCCGCAGACCTCACCTCTCATCAGTATCAATATGAGGAAGTTCTCTCTTGACTACACAGAATCAACTTTTCTGCAAATTAGAAAAGTGCATTTTCGAAGTCTCTCAGATCCCGCTTTAAGGATACCTGGTTTCGGGCTCTGGTCTTCAGATGTACCCTGAGAAGGTTACAGCTATTGCCAACTGGCAGCAATCCCTTGGCTTGAAGGCGTTGCAACGTTTCATCGGATTATCCAACTACTACAGGCAGTTCATCAAACATCATCATCAACATTATCATCAACATTTATTTATATAGCGCCAGCAGATTCCGTAGAGCTTTACTCTTATCGCCCCCATTACTATTCTCACACAAAGGTCTGCCAATCCTAAATGGTGGCTACCCGAGGCTGTTGCAGCATTTGAGGCTCTAAAAAAAACCTTTATGTCTGCTCCAGTTCTTATCCAACCAGATCAGGATAGGCCCCTTCTCGAGAAGGGGATGCTTCCTCGGTTGGTGTGGGGGCTGTACTTTCACAAGAATCTGCTTCCAGTGACCTTCGTCCCTGTGGATTTTTCTCTAAGAAGAATGCAATTATGGTATCCTAACGCAACTATGGTATCGGAGACTAAGAATTACTTTCAATCATACTGGCACTGGAGCAATGGCGGCATCTCCTGGAATGTGCCGTTCACCCTTTTACCATATTCACTGATCACAAGAACCTCATTTATCTCGGGGAGGCCCGTTATTTGAATCCTCGCCAGACGAGGTGGTTCTCTTTCTTTTCTCGGTTTGATCTTAGACTCACCTATCAGTCTGCCTCCAAGAATTGCTGGGCTGATACGCTATCCTGGTCCTTTGATGAGTCTGATTTATGTCCCACTCCGGTGCCACGATTTATGTTTGAGCTATCCAGTATTTTCGCTCTAACCAGAACGTCTTTCAGGACTGCTCCGGTTGGCTGCTCTTACCTTGATTCTCCTTTGCGCCTCAAGACACTCCATTGGGCTCATGCCACCAAATTTGCAGGACACGCCGGTGTCAAAAATACCTTTGCACTTCTTTCTCTGCGCTTTTGGAGGCCCACATTTCATTCAAGAATATGTAGCCTCCTGCGGGGTCTGTGCTCAGAAGAAGCTGCCTAGGCGTTACCCTGCTGGACTACTCATGCCTCTCCCTGTTCCGTAACATCCTTAGCTCAGTATTTCAATGGACTTTGCTACTGACTAACCTGTCAACAATGGATTTAATACTATTTGGGTGGTCGTGAACAGGTTCACGAAAATGGTCCACTTTGTCCCGTTAAAAAGACACCACCAAAGCTGGCTCAAGTCTTTATTAAAGAGATTTTCCTTCTCCATGGGTGCCCTCAAGAAATTATTTCAGATTGAGGTGTCCAATTTGTCTCACACTTTTGGAAATGCTTTTCTAAAGAGTTGGGAGTTGGCCAAAATTTTCCTCTGGCTACCACCCTCAGACTAATGGCCAAACGGAATGTGTTAATCAAGATCTAGAGTTATTTCCTCTTTTCTTCTCTTCTGGTAATTAGTCGGACTGGTGCAATTTATTTCCTTGAGCTGAGTTCGCCCATAATTACCACGTCCATGACTCTTCTGGGTCCTCCCTCTTCTTAACAGTTTTTGGTACCCACCACATTGAACCTGATTTGGCTTCCTGTCCTGCTTCCATGGTTCATGCTGCCAGCACTTTGGTTTGTGATTTTGCTCATATCTGGGCTTCTACCAAAGACAAACTGTTAAAGTCTGCTCAACAATACAAACCTTCTGACTGTCACCATAGGGCAGTTCATATTCTTCAACCTTGAAGTAAGGTTTGGCTTTCCACTAGGAATCTCAGGCTCCGGGTACCCTCCATGAAACTGGCCCCAAGATTTATTGTTTCTTTTTGAATGACACAAGTCATCAGTTCTGTAACCTACAGGTTCCACCCTACTCCCTCTCTTAAGATCCATAAAACCTTTCATATGCCTCTACTTAAACCTTTGGTACTTAATAAATTCTCGCCTGCCACCAATAATCCACCTGCTGCTGCATTTAACATGGACAATGAGTTTGAGATCAGCCACATCCTGGATATTAGCCGTTTTCATGGTCGCCCCCAATATCTTGTTAATTGGAATGGTTATGGCCCCAAAGAGAGATCATGGGTTTATGAAGAAGTCATCCCTCGGCTCCCAGACAACTTTCTTGAGGAGCGATCATAGAAGAAATCTTCTTCTGGAAGAGAGGGTGGGGGGTACTCATCATCGGTGCCAGTTACGGATGCTCTTCTCAGCCGGCACTTCGTGCCACTAGGTAATGGGACGCTTCATTCTTTCGGCCAGGTCTCGACTGCTGCACACAAGCGCAGTTTATCGCCTTTCCGTTGCCTAGCAACTTGACACTTCTCAGGCACTTCCTGTCGGCGGTCAGCTGCTCTGACCACCGATTCAATTGCCACCAATCAAGATTCTTGCTCCTCTATTTAAACCTGCCTCTGACACTAGGCAGGTGCCAGAGAATCAAGATCTCCTTATGCTCCAGCGTTCCTCTTTGCTTTACTGCATCCTGACTGATTCTCCGGTTCCTGATCTGGCTATTCCTGACCTTCCTTCTGGACTTCCTTTTGGTATATACAGGTTTCCTGGCTTTACCTTTGGCTTCCTGACCACACTACTGTTTGATCCTTCTGTACCATTTTGCTCACACGGCCTGACCTCGGATTGAACGACCACGTTTGTTTGCTCACTACTTCGTTGGTGGCTAACTAGAAGGACCGCGACCTGCGTGTCTACTGCAGCTAACTCCAAACTCCCTTGCGGGGGGTCCTTGGAGAAGACCAGAGGCGCATTTAGACTTTGTGCCTTCTAACTTAGCAGCGCAAATACCAACAGGCAGGTCTCAGTCTTTATTAATCCGTGACAGAATAAAGACATTTGTCAAGAAGGAAACAGCAATATTGCCGAATCCGCTGACACAGAGACAAGCAGAAGAAGATCAAGTTTACTGTCCAGAAACTCTACTGCAAGATAGCCGAGAACCAGAAGAGCAAGAATTAAATTCTGCTGAAAGTTTATCAACAAAAGCGATCTCATTTCTTAAGATTCATAGTTTTGAAGTAATAAATAACATTCCACGAGATGCTAGTAAGTATGAATTCCCTTATCTTCCACTTAAGAAAAACCTTCAGAATGATGAGACCTGCCCACAAGACTGGTTATGCTGTAGTGTAGCAAACCAATCTCTCCACTGTGTGCCTTGCTTCATTTTTAATAAAAATGCAGCAAAAGCTTTGGATTCATCTGCTGAATCCGGATGGACCTTGAGAAGAGGTTGGAAGAAATTGTACGACCAAACACGATCACACGAGAGTTCAATGCTTCACAAAGAAAATTATGTGAGCTTTCAGAGCAATATTATTTGAAACTTAAGGTCACAGTTTACTTTTTCGCTGAAGGCACTACAGAAGCTGATGATTGGAAACAAATTCTTGAGTGCATCCCGCATGTTGTTCTTTGGTTCCACTTCTCGCATTGGTGTCTGTAATAATGGAAACTTTCTAGGTATAATCGAGCTTTATAGGATTTATGACCCAATTTTATTGAGGCATAGTACACAAATCGCAAGAGAGCCAAATACGCCTGCAAGTTCATTACCTATCAATGCCCATATAAAATGAATTTATTGAGCTGTGGGGACATTCGTACAAGAAACAGTTCTTGATGAAATTAAAATTGCAAATACTTTGCTATTATAGTTGATGCCACACCTGATAATTCTCACAAGGAACAAACCTCTATGGTGATTCTTATGTAAACATTGTAGAATGCTCAAATTGTTCAATTTGTCATGTTTGATAATTTCACAAGATAAAGGGAAAAGAAATTGCTGATCGAGTATTTGAAAACTTGGTAAGGTTAAAGTTGGATTTCCAAGCATGCATTCGCCAAGCCTACGACAATGGATCTAACATGGCTGGGAAATACAATAGAGTACAAGCAATTCTGCTTAAGCAAATCTCATACTGTATTTTCTCCAGCTGTGGAAACCACACTAAACTTTGTGGGTGTTGACTGCTCTGAATCCTGTAAGGAGGCAGTTACTTACTTAGGAACTGTGCAACAACTGTTACTCTCCACAAAGGTGGGAAATTCTGAAAGAGCATCTCCCTGCTTCACTTCATAATATATCCACAACTAGATGGTCTACATGCATTGATTCTGTTAAACCAGTTGCAGATCATTTGCATTCTATTGGTATGGTTTTATCAAATATTGAAATTCTCAATCTCAGTGCACAAACTCGATCAGTAATTCAGTCCATTAGTCGAAATTTGAATTTGTCATCTTTGTGTTTAAAATTACTTAAAGTGATTGATCAAACTACCCTCCTTATTGAAGTATGCAATGCTACATTAGACATAAATAAATGGGATGAGATCGTCATAGAGTGCAAAATTGTAGCAAAAAACATTGAGATTCCAATCGAGTTCTCCACCAGTTGCCACTTACCTACTCAATCCGATGCCGAAAAGCACTAAAGGTTCAACGTTTTCTATGTAGTCACCAACTCCAATCTGTCTTGTCTTCATCGTCAATTTACTTCAGTGGAAGTAATTTGTAACTAGTTTGAGTTTCTTTGGGCATTCAACAAAATGAGTAATGAAGACCTATGCTCCGCAGCTAAAAACATTCGGCAACAATACAAGAAAGATATTGCCCAAGATTTCAGTGACAAATTAATTTTCCTGAAGTGAATTTACAGAAAGCAAGACAAAGGAACTTCTTACAGACATCCTAGAACTAGGACTTTCTGGGGTGTTGTCCAACATCACAATTGCTTTACGCATTTTCCTCAATTTGCCAGCATCTATTACTTCATTGAACAAACGTTTAGTATGCTGAAGAATGTAGAAAACTATCATGGGGCAAGATCGATTGGATTGGCCATGCTCATTATTGACTGTGAAAGTTGGATTTTACCAAATTGATTGCTGCATTTGCCGAAAAAACAAGAAAAGCACTCCTAGGGGTAAATGTATTAACCTCCGAATTCTTGAACTCCCGCGAGTTCGGCGTCTTCAGCGCTTAAATATAAAGAGGCGCTGCCTTGTAAAGGGAAACTTCCCTTTACAATTTAAATTTAAAGCGGCGCTGCCTTGTAAAGGGAAACTTCCCTTTACAAGGCAGTGCCGCTTTAAATTTAAGCGCTGAAGACGCGGAATTCGCGGGAGTTCAAGAATCCGAAGGTTAATACATTTACCCCCTAATTTGAAATCGCCAATAAACCAGTATATTAGTATATGTATACAGTATTTTATTTGTAAATTTTAATAAAGCTAAGCATTAAAATACATTTTAAATGCATTTTAATGTTTGTTTGTTTTTTAAGGAAGAGGGGGTGGGGGGAATCTTAATTTGGGTTTATGAAAAAAGTATTAAAAATGTACAGGCACTTTATCTTTGAAATGCTTAAATTTTATATCATATTTTAAAGTGTCAATTTGCAAGCAGAGTACTATGACAGATGAGGAAAGAATAAGTTAGTTGAGATTCAGCTTTTTTCCTTGTATTAAAAAAAAATATTTGCCCAAGGTTACAGCAGTGTCTCACGTTTCTTCAGTCCTGATGAACCAATTGCATAAATATTTGTAAGTGTTACTACTAGCTAACTTGTTGTTTATTTAAAATTATTTAAAATGGTTCTTTAAAATGACTTTATATTTATTTCATGCAAGTTTTGTTTTTTTATTTATAAGCAGCCTTACTTGTATTTTCCTGATGCAGATTGTGCTCTGTATTGCCACAATATGTCACCTGTATGTCATTTTCAAGACTCAGCATACAGCTAGCAGTTTCCTATTCATGGCATCCAGATGAGGAAGCATGGATGGGGGCTGGGACAATGTTTGATAAACACATTCAGGAAGGAAGGAAGGGGCACCACAAGGTCGCTGAGGTCTGTGAAGAGCACATGAAACTGCTGAAGGCTATGAGTTCTTCATGACAGAAGGCTTCTGGTCAATCACTACTCTCCCTCAGACACACCCATGACAGCACACACCTCCTGCAGTATACCAATCAGATGCAGTCTCTGTGACACACCTCTCATTCACATTCTACACCTTAAACCTTTAATCAATCCCAGAAAGGAAACTCTTGTTTTCTAAGCTATGTGGATATAACAGCTGTTAGGAGGTTATAGGTCAGACCAACCCAGCCCATGTATTCCAAGAAAAAGACAACTGTGTTTACCATAAGTTAGATACTTAACTGTCTTAATCTTTTATTTATGTGTTGCTTTCTAAATACCTGGTAATTAGGTACATGTCATTTTATATATGCAACCTGCATTTTGTGGGTATTATTAGCACAATCAGCACCACTTTGTATTTCTTGTAGGATACTGATTTCAAAAGGTCAATAATGGACACAACAACAATTAGACCTTTAAATAAACACATATAGTGATGCTGAGCAAAAAATCATGAAATTAATAGAAAAAAAAATGCTTCTCAAACAGAACACAGCCTTGTTCAAATAACACCAGTCCTGTGTGAGTCCTAAGATCTTTATACATGTGAATGTTGACAGTGAATCCGTCTATATAGAAATTTGTATTTTAACTCTTTCAGTGTAGGAGTTGCATTTCAAGTGCTTTGCTCAGTTGTGAGGTGGGAAATTCTCTGCTGAATAGATTTGAAGTTTGACCCTTTTGTGTTTTTTAATGTTACAATGGTGCAATGATGTCTTTCAGCAGAGGAGATGATCAAGTTGCCCAGTGGATAACAGGCCTTTTGGCCCTACTGTAGAGGAGTTGAATTGATCTTTCAAATCATTGCCACAGGTCCACTTTAAATTCAGCATGGAAGTTAAATAGTGAGTTTGCCCTTTTAAGAAACACAAATCACTGTAACAGGTTTCAAAACCCCAGTTAAAAGCATTATAAAGTGGTAAAAAGGGTAAAGGAAACGAGATATCTTGCTCAAAATAAATGTGAATTAAGGACAGTGTAAAAAAAATAGCTGACTATCGTATGTACAAATAAGAGATATTTTAAAATAATATTTCAAAATCTTGACATGTTCATGTTAAACAGCTGCAATAGACCCCAAAGGTTTCAAAACTTCTTAGTATGTTAATGTATTTACTTCAGTGTTACCGTTTACAGCTATAAGGAAAACCAAAACATAGTACATCCTTAAATAACACAAGACTATGTTAGCAGACAAATGCAGATGTTTCTTTGGGGTTACATAGTTCTGCTACACGTTTTATAAACACTGGCAATAGTGTTCAAATTCAAAGGATGTTGGCACTTCATATTTGTGTAGATTATTAGTATAGAATACATGACTTACACACAGACACAAATATATCCTTCTAACATATAATATAAGTACAGATATTTGCAGTGATCACAAATATTTGACGTACCTACATAAAAGCCACATATTTTATTGCTGATGACCAGTGTTAATGTCGTCCACACAGATATTATCCCCAAGCACCTTCTCCTATAGTCACAAATCAACAATTTAATGAAGAGAGGAATTTCAGTATAGAGAATGACATAAGGAGCTAGATTTACTAAGCTGCGGGTTTGAAAAAGTGGGGATGTTGCCTATAGCAACCAATCAGATTTTAGCTTTCATTTATTTAGTACCTTTTACAAAATGACAGCTAGAATCTGATTGGTTGCTATAGGCAACATCCCCACTTTTTCAAACCCGCAGCTTAGTAAATCTAGCCCAAGGTGACTGTAAATGTACTTTAGGAACAATCTGTGCAAGTGCCATTTGTAATATACACAAAAGTTTTCCAGGGGTTAAATACATTTGCAATCCACTCTATTGGACAGATTCAATCAGCTCTGTGGGATTTGACAGAAAATCACTGTTGATTATTTCTCACGTCTCAAAGAGCTGCAAGCAAAAATCAGCAGAGAAATTACCGTAGTAATGGTAATAATGTACAACAGCGTTGTGCTTAAGAACAATGCAACTAATTGAATCTACCCCTACATGTCCCACTCTAGCATCCAGTTATTTTAGACCAAATCTGTAAATCAGGTAAAGGAGGTGATGAAAATATAACTTAAGGATTATATACTCGTAAATTTATGGGATGCAGGACGATTAGGGGAGCCCTGCTTCAGATTTTGCTTAGGTGCTCGTGACCTCTAGTTATGCCACTGACTCAAATAGCTGTTTTTTTTCTTTGTCTTTCATTTATTTTTATTGAATACACCAAATCTCAAGGAAGTATGTATATACAATATATATATATATATATATATATATATACAGTATATATATATTTGAATGGATGTACGGTACAGGTATGGGATCTATCGTGCAGAATGCTGGTGACTTAGGGGTAAATTTATCAAGCTGAGGGTTTGAAAAAGTGGAGCGGTTGCCTATAGCAACCAATCAGATTCTAGTTATCATTTTTTTAGTACATTCTACAAACTGACAGCTAGAATCTGATTCTGGTTGCTATAGGCAACATCTCCACTTTTTCAAGCCCACAGCTTGATAAATTTACCCCTTAAACTCTAGGGGATGAGGATTTTTAAGATATTTGAAGCACCATGCCTAAAATATCCGTATATATATTTTTGCTTGTGCCCAAATCAGGTCCTGTGAGGAACAGAGACAAATCAATTATGCCTGTGTGCACTTATGCCTATTGAGCGAGGGTTGTGCACTCAGACATGTATAAGTAGAGAACAAAGTTGCTCTTCCTATAGTTGTCAGTCCCTCCAAGTTTCTGCTCACTGCAGGCGTTATCTTCACTTATTATCATTAAATACAAAAAGCTTTATTTGAATGAAATTAAAGTCATAGCTTATAAAATTGGTTGAAATTAATTCTTAATATCACCAGTTCTTGCAAGTAAAGCAGTTTCAAAATACATTTAACCTGCCCGTATTTAAACATTGCCCAGAAAATAAAGCTATTTCTCTTTTATATGATGAATCATTTTAATGAGCTTCTTGTGTAAAGCATAACTATAATATTTCACATATGTAATCCCTACAGTTTTTCAGACATTCCCAAATTCCTGTTTATCCCTGCGCTGCCTCTCTGTCGATCTTCAATGCTATCGTTGTATCCTTTCCATGTGCCTCAAGCAAGGAAAGGGTTGTGATTAGAATATTAATTTTTAAAAGCTACCTAAGATGATGACAAATTGGTTCCAGGCACTAACAACAAGCCTCCCCAGAGCACTTTTCTAAATGTTTTAATTGGAAGATAAGTACTTCTGTTAAAGCTAGGGGACAAGGATTGTTTTCATTATAGCAGGTGTTGGCCATTAGAGCAAACAGATCTCTAAGCTTTATAAAGCTGGGGTTTATTACAAAAAAAGGAGAAACATAACCAAGCAATGACATCATCGAACGATGTACCATACGTGAACTTTGCTTGTTGAGACTTTATCTTCTGTCTGAAACGTCCTGTTCTGAAATCCTAATTAATTCCCCTCAATTGCAGTATAAGGCTACAGATTTTGCTACTTTCATGAACTATACAATAAGATGTATTGTGTTCTTCCGATTTCTTATCTGATTATGATCGATTGGATGTTTGCATAATTTATGCTATTACTAATATTTATTCATATATCTTTCATTTATTCTGCCTGATTTACTGGCAGTGGTTGAGGTGTTATTGTTGAGGCATGATTGGCAGTTTCAGTAACCAAGACAGCTCAACTTGCTATTGTTTCATGAACAACCATGGGCATGGCTGTATGCTCCAGTATCAGGTTATCCATGCAAACATTTAAATTGCATGGGCCTGATTCATCAAGGAAAATAAACAACGATTTTGTGCATACAACCTGCCAATTCTCTCTGTGCATACCCCGAACCAGACCATACACCACAGAGTGCAGCTTCGAGCACAAACGCAGTGCTGGTTAAGTGAAAAAAAAATATTCTCTTCTTTTTTTTTTGCCCGATCCCCCCCCAAAAAAAATGCCTACCTTATGAAGTCCGCCACTGTGTTTGGAGTCCACCTATGACTCCATACACAGTCACACAGCTCCAATCAGTAGCATGCAGAAGATGGCAGCTAACAGCTAATCAGAAGCTGTCAGCTGTCGTCAGTGTGGGCATGGTGTGCTGTTTAGTGTGGTCACGTGAGATGTGACCGCACCCGCACTGAAAGAAGAGTCACTGCCGGGCCCTGGATCGAGCAGAAGAAGAGATCACAGTTTGGCAGGTAAGTAAAAGTTAGACTAAACGGCACTATGGGCTGCCCAGTGGGTGTTAAAAACCAGGGTGGGTGGATGAATAGGCTGTATGGCCTCATTATTCTCTCCTGGGGGGGGGGGCAGGCAGTGGCACAGGGGGCCTCAGGCACAGAGGCAGAGATCATGACTGGGGGGGGCAGTGGCACAGAGGGCCTCAGGCACAGAGGCAGAGATAATGACTGGGGATGTCAGTCGCACAGAGGCATAGATCATGACTGGGGGGGCAGTGGCACAGAAGCACAGATCATGACTGGGGGGGCAGTGGCACAGAGGCACAGATCATGACTGCGGGGATAATAGGCTGAGTGGCCTTATTATTCTGTACTGGGGGGCAGTGACACATATCATTACTCGGGGGCGGGTGAGGGGGGGGATAATCTGCAGGGGGATAAATATTTTTCCCTGTGTGGGGGCCAGAGGTTAGATCATGACTCGGGGGGGGGGGGGGGGGGGGAATACGCTGCAAGCCAGCAATTGGTGTGTTAGCTTGGGGCGGCTGGAACCCTTAATCGGGCCCTGGTCAGAAGGTAAGTAAGGGGAGGGGGTGTTATAGCCTGGCATTGTGTATTTATGAAATTGTGTGTGTATGTATATGGCAGTATGTGTGTATATGGCATTATGTATCTGTGACATTTTGGTGTATAGCATTATGTATGTGTATATGGCATTATGTATGTGCTTATGGAATTATGTATATATATATATGGCATTGTGTGTGTGTGTATGTATATGGCATTGGGTATATACATGGCATTGTGTGTATATGTATATATGAAATTGTATGGGTAAATATGGCATTGTGTATGTGTGTGTGTGTGTGTGTGTGTGTGTGTGTGTATGGCAGTGCATGTGTGTATATATGACATTATGTTTGTATATGGCATTGTGTGTGTGTGTGTATATATGGTATTGTGTGTGTATGTATATGGCATTGTGTGTGTATGGCAGTATTTGTAGGTATATGGCATTGTGCGCATGTGTGTGTATGATTTCACTATGGTGATAAAGTGATCTTCTCTGCTTGAAAGTTTAAAGATTTTCTCAAGCTGTCCATTTGACTGTGGATTGTTAGTGCTAGAAATCCAGTAAAAAAAAAAAAGATGATAAAAAAAGACGAAAAAAAATTCCAATGCCAAAAAGCAATGTACCTGCAATATGCCAAATATTTTTTCTCACCTGATCTCATGATCTATTGCCACAATTTTATCTGGATCTGGTTTTAAGTGCTTTAGTTCTTGGTCACAACTGTTCTCTCTGTATTGTGTGGTTGTCACATGGGTGCTCTCGGTATTGTGTGTCAGTCACAAAGGTGCCCTGTGTATTGTGTGGTGGCCGCAAGGGTGCATAATCTCTATATTTTCTGTAGTCACTTATTGCTCTGTTTTCCATATTTCATGTACCTATACATTTTCCAAACAGGTCCCAACATTCCAGGATCCATACAAGAATCCAGTACAAGGTTGTGAAAGCTGCAATAACACACCCCATGTTGGCCATGCTCCATCACTATGTTGCCACATCCCCCTTTACCAATGCCGCACAGCAGTGGCACATACTCCTTACCCTACTATGTGTGGAGGGGGCCCAGAAATTTGCTGTATCGGGCCTCCAAATTCCATTTGGCGGCCCTGCTTATATTATTCACAGTTGACATTAGTTAGTGGCACTATATAAATAAATAAATAATGATGATGATTAGTTGAACAGTTTTATTTTTCTTCTGTGTGTTCTTTTGTGATTTTATATTCCACATATGTATTGGACATCACAAGGTCATCAACAAAATTGGAATACAGAAAAAGAGAACCAGAAAGCGCAAAACTTAAAATCCGCACAAAATATTTAATATACACATGGTATTCAAGTATATAACATTAAAATAGTATTGCACACTGAGAGTAAATATCTAAAATATATTGATAGACCATATATTGTGTAATTTCAGTGAACATCCCTTAGAGAGTTAAAATGGATGCATAGCTAAAATTGACATCAAGCCAAAGATATGTAATTTGCACTTTATTCAGATAGACCAATCATTGGTGTAATTGCTGCTCTACATGACCGCACATATACACACATGCAGTGTCGGACTGGGACATGAAGGGCCCACCGGGGGAATGCAAGGGTAGAGGTCCATGAAATAGTATGTACTGCTAAAGGGGCACGGTCAGCCACAAGAGGGTGTGTGGCCAACCAGAGGGGAGTCGGTGATCTGTCTATTTTTATATAATTACCAGTAAAGATCATTTATACACAAACAGGTATTACTGCACCAGAAAATCACTGAACTAATTATTCTTTATTTATTCCCAGAATTCTTCTAATCAACTATCTCTGAAGACATAACATGAATTGAATATGTCCACAAAATGAAGAATGAACAAGTTACACCTATTTTGGTGCACTAAGAACCATAAAGTGTATTAAAACTTGCTGTGCGCCTGTAGTATCTTTATTCTATAATAGGCACATAGAGTGTATTAATACACTTTATTTCCTTGCACAATCTATACTTGTTTTGATATTTCACTGGTTTTTATTATAATCTGACAGTATAAGAAATATAATTTTTAACAATTCAGAATAAAAGGTTCAGGAAGCCTGTTCAAACATCCGCAAAGGGTACCAGGACTGGCTTGGCAAGGAGTAAGACTCCGCTTAGCGCTGCCAGCCGGTACCACTGCTCAGCTGCCCCAATGACATTTTTTAAAAATAAATTGCCCGGTTAAAGATTTCTTATGGCTGCACTACACAGAGATAGAAAATCTTGATATTGGACTGGTCTTAATAAATAGATCTCCTGGGGCCTCAGAAAGACAGGAGACCCCTTAATTTAAATAAGGGAATATTCTTAAAACCTAAATTTATAAAATATATTGTAATAGCCTTATAACTCCCAATATAAAAATGGCATTTTTACCCTTTGTAAATCTTTCATAAAACAAATATACAGTTTGAAATATTTAAAATATCATATATATGCTGAATTGAGGAAAAGTTGACTGTGATAATTTACATGGCGGGATTATTTATCTGTACACTAACAGGGATATGACAGCTTAAACATACATCAAACACTTTTTATATATTCAGCTTACTGTGGTAAGACATTGGTATTCAGTAGAGATGTTCACTGACCCCTGTGTTTTGGTTTTGGATCTATATTAACTTCGTGTTTTGGTTTTGGTTTTGACAAAACTGCCCTAACGTGTTTGGTTTTGGATCTGTATATTTTTGAAAAATTGCAAAAATGTGCTAAAAGTCACATAATTTTGTTCTTTTTTTGTTCTTGCATTATTATCAACCTCAATAACACTAATTTCATCTGTGAGGTGCTTTGAACACTTCACAAATCACCATATTATTTTCATCCACTTTCAGCCAAAGACTGCAGCAAGCTGACTGGATACTAAGCGACAACGGCACAAACACACAACAGTTCATAGCACATCTAGAAAACATTGCCACATAGTAGTGGCAGAAAAGAAAAGTGGTGCACAATGAAATTGTACTTGGGATCTCCCACCCACTAATATGTTAAAAAGGTTTAACAAACTCACACAGAAACAGGAGGGGTAGCAGGTACAGTTAAAAAAACCAAGCACTTCAGCGACATGGAGTGCTATTTTTGTGGCTGTAGTGGTTGGTTTGTTTGGGCCCCCACAAAACAAGCTACCGATGGGCTTAAGTTAGGTAAGTTAACAGTGCTGTTAATGAACTGTAAGACTTAGTGAGTTGGCTAGTTACTAAGAAAAAGAGCAACGTCAAAAACACATAGCATTTTATATCATATATATATATATGGGCAGCACCTTATCTGTGTGGAGTTTGTATGTTTTCCCCGTGTTTGGTGGGTTTCCTCCAGGTACTCCGGTTTCCTCCGGAATTCCAAGACAACATACTAGTAGATTAATTGGCTGCTATCAAAATTGACCCTAGTCTCTCTCTCTCTGTCTGTCTGTGTGTGTATGTTAGGGAATTTAGACTGTAGGCTCCAATGGGGCAGAGACTGATGTTAATGAGTTCTCTGTACAGCGCTCCGGAATCAGTGGCGCTATATAAATAAATCATGATGATGATATCACATGTACGAAACAGTGGCAGAAAAGAAAAGTGGTGCAAGATGGAATTGTCCTTGGGACTTTCCACCCACCCTTATGTCGGATTGACATAATATGATTGATGGGCAACAGACTAGAGAAGGTTATAAAGTTGAAAACATAATGACATCAACAGCATTACTAGGACAACAATTGAAATGTAGACAAAATTTATTTGGTTGACAATTCAAATGTAGACAGTATTATCCTTAACTCTAACCCTGTTCTGGTCCCTAACCCTGTCCCTATCCCAAGACCTGTCCCTGTCACTAGACCTGTCTCTAACCTAGCCCTATAATAATACTATTCACATTTAATAGTCTACCTAGGCATATTGTCCACCATGTGAATTGGCGACCTAATAATACTGTTGACACCACAATTGTAAACTGCTACACAAGCTGATAGATCAACATAGAACAGTGCATTATGTTAAAATGGACTTATTATTATT
Source organism: Mixophyes fleayi (assembly GCF_038048845.1). Taxonomy (NCBI): domain Eukaryota; kingdom Metazoa; phylum Chordata; class Amphibia; order Anura; family Limnodynastidae; genus Mixophyes; species Mixophyes fleayi. The sequence continues at coordinate 250,480,199 of NC_134405.1, forward strand.
ATTATTATTATTATCCTTTATTTTTTAGGCGCCACAAGATTTCCGCAGCGCCGTACACCATACAAACAGTACACTATACAGGGTGAAGCAGCACAAAACAATAAACAAAAATACCAGTACTTCAGAAACTCCAGGCAAGTTAAAGCAATAAACATGGAGCAGAAGAACAGGTGAGGAGACAGGAGGGAAGAGGGCCCTGCTCATTTGAGCTTACATCCTAAGGGAGGGAAAACAGAAAGATACAAGGGGAGCCAGATGAGGCAAAGGGGAGAGCGAGTGGAGGTGAAGGGGTTATGTGGATGGTAAGTAGGCTTTAAGGAAGAGGTGGGTTTTCAGTGCACGTTTGAAGGAGCACAGAGTAGGAGAGAGGCGGATGGATAAAGGGAGGTGATTCCAGTGAATGGGGGGGCTGCACGGGAAAAGTCTTGGATTCTGGAGTGGGAAGAGGTGATAAGAGTGGAGGAGAGTCGGCGATCATTGGCTGAGCGCAGGGAGCGAGCAGGAGTGTGAATGGAGAGGATGTTATAGATATAGGGGGCAGTAGAGTGGGAGAGAGCCTTATAAGTGGTGGTGAGGAGTTTGAAAAGGATTCTGTAGGGGAAGGGGAGCCAATGTAAGGCGAGACAGAGAGGGGAGGCAGAGGAGGAGCGGCGTGAGAGGAAGATGAGTCTAGCGGCCGCGTTGAGTACAGAGCGGAGGGGGGAGAGATGGGAGTGGGGGAGGCCGGTGAGGAGGAGGTTGCAGTAATCCAGGCGGGAGATGATGAGTGCGTGTATGATGGTCTTGGTGGCATCCTGAGAGAGAAAGGGACGGATGCGGGCAATGTTGCGTAGTTGGAAGCGACAGGCTTGGGCAAGTGAATGAATGTGGGGGGCGAAAGAGAGAGAGGAGTCAAGGGTGACCCCCAGGCAGCGGAGTTGGGTGACAGAGGAGATGGTGGTGTTGTTGACGACAATAGAGAGGTCGTGGTGGGAAGGGAGTCTGGACAGAGGAAAGACAATGAGTTCCGTTTTCGAGATATTGATTTTGAGAATTTGTTAAACTTGTACAGTTTAACAAACCAATCAATTCATTGGGGATTTATTATTTTTTAATAAATATTGTAACAAAGGGAGGCATTTTTCTGACAAGAGGCAGATAATGTATACAAACAGAATAAAACATTGGCACAGTTATGCACCTAGGTGGAGATTAAACCAGGTAAAAACATATGTGTAGTTTGGAGTGTGTTAACTTACATGATTTAAAAGCTGCTTCCTCTCAGCAAACAGACAGGGTGTGTCTTAGTCAAAACAGAGCCAGGGATGGGCGTTTCCTTTTAAAGGGAAGGTGGGTGTGTCACCTGCCCATCAAGCTAGGCCTGTGGGAGGAGTGTCAGGTATAAAACCCTGCTTGTTTTATTGTTCAGGGAGATCAATGCTGGGATAGCTGGCTGATCTTGACAGAGAGCTGGACAATGTATAGTAAGCGTATAGGGTCTCCATAATTGCTGTGCAAGTATACGGTATCAAAATATTATTACCATCCTGACAATAAAGAACCATAAAAAGGAAGAAGTTGTTCGCGTGTGCTTCACCAGTAGCGGGCTCTTTCCACAAGTGGTGTCAGGAGTGGGATGCTCCGGTAAGCAAGTTTCCGCTACCCAACCCGCGCAGACGTCAACATGAAGGAAGTACTGAGAATCCTCATGAATGTGGCCGCTGCGCAGCAACAGCAGCAAGCTCAGATGCTACAAGTCGCCGAGGCACAGGTGGAAAACACAAGGCTCTTAAGAGAAGAGTTAAGCCAGGTGAGGCATGACAGAAATGAACCACCTGGTCCTGTACTCTTGAAAATGTCACCAGGTGATGACATAAAAGCGTATATGATGTCCTTTGAGAGACTTGCAAAAAGGGTAAAATGGCCTCCTAAAGATTGGGCTGTGTCACGGGCACTAGGAGTCTTTACCCAGGGATCACCAGGTGATAGGCTTACCAGAGCAGTATAGGTGGTAATATGGTACTCTGGTAGCAGGGTGATCACGGAACAGGAAATAGCAGATGATGAGATGCTCAGGAAAGTCTATGACTAGCAGCACTGGCAATATGGAGGTAGTAATACACGAGGAACTGTATGGACAAAGGACACGTGAAGGTAGTCAGTGGTCTGCGGTAGCAAGTTGTACCACTGCTATAGTGAGGAGGAATGTCCAACAGAAACGAGGAGGTGATGAGAGTCAGCGGTCTGCGGATAGCAAGTTGTACCGCTGTCTGAGTGAAGGAATGGAATCCAAGTGGAGGTATCCGGGGAGTCAGTGGTCTGCGTTAGCAAGTTGTACCACTGCTATGTGAGAGGATACTGGAGCAGGTGAAACTGGAAACAGGGGTCAGTGGTCTGCCACTAGCAAGTTGTACCACTGAATATATATGTGAGGAGGTGCACGGGGAGAGACTGCAACACAATATATACACGGGCACCTTGACTGTGATCCACAGTAATATGCACAATATAAATGTATAAATGACTGAACAACACTGCCAATATAGAAAGTCTCTTGAAGTAATCCAGCATGAGATAACACAGTCAATGATGGCAATAGACTCAGCGGATAGTACACTCCAGAGGAGAACCAACACAGTCCAGCAAGGTATGCAATACACAGCACAGTCAATGGGAAGTATGCATACCGTGGTTCAGGAGAAGGCAGTCAGACAGAAGTGCAGAGGTACCTGAACGGCAGGAGGCCGGCAGGATGCAAAGTCCCTGGATGGGTGAAGCGGTGGTCTAGCAGGTGCAGCGCACAGGTAGGTAGACCAGCAGGGAACCCAGGAAGGCGTGGAGAGCGGATCAGCAGTAGATGGATACGTAGCGCTGAGAAGTAACAGCAGCGGGTCTCTGCGGGAACACGGAGGTAGCCAATAGCAACCAGCAGGTGCAGTAACGATGGGACACCAGAGCAGAGTTGAACTGGAACAGTTGATCACGGAGAGTAGCGGGTAGCAATAGTGGCAGCAGACTCCAGGAAACACGGGAGAGTTGACAAGGGCTGAAGACTGAAGCGCACAGAGGCGGCGGATAGGAATCAGCTAAACAGTCACGATGAAACACAGACGGGTTGCAGGTTGAAGACTGTAGTGCACGGAGGCAGCGGATAGGAATCAGCTAGCAGTCACGATGATGAAACACAGACGGGTTGCAGGTTGAAGACTGTAGTGCACGGAGGCAGCGGATAGGAATCAGCTGGCAGTCACAATCATGAACAGGTGAGTGGATGTGAATGAAAGACTGTAGTGCACGGAGGCAGCGGATAGGCATCAGCTAACAGTCCCAATGATACAAGGTAGAGTTGAAGTGGTTAGAAGACTGTAGTGCACGGAGGCAGAGGATAGGAATCAGCTCACAGTCACGATGATACAGTAGATGGTAGAAGTGGTATGGGAACCACAGTAGTAGAAGTGGTTTGGAAACCACGGAGGTAGAAGTGGTTTGGAAACCACAGGAATCAGCTGGGCTGAATAAACGAGGAAACACAGGAACACCTTCAGAGACTCATGGGGAATGAGACTCCAAGATCAGGGCCTGTGGTGATGACCACAGGTGCTTAATATAGGGAGGTTGCCTGATCTGCCAATTAAGTTAAAGGAACATACACTGGAGGTATAGAAAGGGCTGCGCATGCGCAGTCCCTCAGGATGGAGGACGGCCACGGTTCCTAAATGTCCGGGAAGAAGCACTCACAGTCCGGTGAGTGACAGTACCCCCCCTTTTAAAGGTGGGCACAGAACGCCTGGAACCGGGCTTGTCCGGATTTTTGGAATAAAACTTCTTCAGAAGGGCAGGAGCATTCAGATCTTCAGCTTTGATCCATGAACGCTCTTCAGGACCAAAGCCCTTCCAATGAACGAGGAAACGGAGGACTCCTCGCGAAATTTTTGCATCCAATACCTCAGTAATCTCGAAATCCTCCTCCTGATGAACTTGAACTGGCTGCGGTGCTGAGGGAGGAGTCGAGAAACGGTTGATGATGAGAGGTTTGAGCAAGGACACATGGAAGGCATTGGAAATCCGAAGATTCTTAGGAAGAAGAAGTTTAACACATACTGGATTGATAACTTGAATGATCCTATATGGACCAATAAAACGAGGGGCGAATTTCATAGATGGAACCTTCAAACGAATATTTTTGGTAGATAACCAGACACGATCTCCAATTTTTAGTGGTGGAATAGCCCGCCTCTTCTTATCTGCGAAAGACTTATATTTATTAGATGTCTTCTTTAAACAGGTTTTGACCTGAGACCAGATATTTTTGAAGGTTTGACAAGCAGTCTCCACAGCAGGAACTTGGGTGGGCGGGAGGGCAGGAAATTCCGGAAAAGACGGATGGTGACCGTAGACCACAAAGAATGGAGTTTTGGATGATGACTCATGGTACATGTTGTTATGGGCGAATTCAGCCCAAGGGAGCAATTCTACCCAGTTGTCTTGGTTGGCTGAAGAGAACATCCTAATAAAAGTCTCAAGATCTTGATTGACTCGTTCCGTTTGTCCGTTAGATTGCGGATGGTAAGACGATGAGAGTGCTAATCGTATGCCCAAGGTTTTACAAAGGGCCCGCCAGAATCTGGAAACGAATTGTACTCCTCTATCCGACACAATCTCAGACGGACATCCATGGATGCGGAAGATTTCTTTAATGAAATGTTCAGCCAGAGTAGACGAGGAAGGTAAACCGGACAGAGGGACGAAATGGGCCATCTTCGAAAATCTGTCTACCACTACCCAAATAGTATTGTGATTCTTACTTGGTGGCAAATCAGTAACGAAATCCATACTAATATGGGTCCAAGGCTTGGACGGAATGGGTAGTGGTCGCAGCAACCCTGCTGGAGTTCTGCGGGAGGATTTGAACTGGGAACATAAATCACAGGAAGCAATAAACTCTTTGACGTCTCTCCTCATTGAAGGCCACCAGTAACTACGAGAGAGAATCTCAAAGGTCTTGTGTTCACCGGCGTGTCCAGAAAAACGAGAGGCATGGAACCACGAAAGGATTTTCCTCCTCAGAGTAGGAGGCACAAGGGTCTTCCCAAATGGTAGCATTTTGGTGGATGAAGCAGCCAGAGAAATACATTTGGGGTCTAGAATAGCATGGTTGGGAACCTCTTCTACATCAGAGGACGTCACAAAAGCTCGAGATAGAGCGTCAGCTTTCTTGTTCTTAGCGGCTGGTTTGAAGGTTATAATTAATTCAAAACGGGAAAAGAAAAGAGACCATCTTGCTTGACGAGGGTTCAAGCATTGAGCAGATTGCAAATATGACAAGTTCTTATGATCCGTGAAGATCGTCACCGGATGGCGAGCTCCTTCCAACAAGTATCTCCATTCCTCTAATGCAGCTTTGATGGCCAGCAACTCCTTGTCCCCGATAGTATAATTTTTCTCTGCGGGCAGAAGACCCCGAGAGTAGAAGGCACAAGGATGTAATTTTTGTTGCTCCGAGCGTTGGGAGAGAATAGCTCCTAAGCCCACATTAGAGGCATCTACTTCTAGGAAGAAGGGGAGTGTCACATCAGGCTGTCGCAGAATGGGAGCAGACGAGAAGGCCTCTTTGAGGATTTGAAAGGCTTGGAGAGCCTCAGGTGACCATTGCTTAGTATTAGCCCCTTTCCGAGTTAGGGCCACAATGGGAGATGCAATGAATGAAAAGTCTTGAATGAAGCGTCTATAGTAATTGGCAAAACCTAAAAAACGCTGGATGGCACGAAGAGTAGTTGGCTGAGGCCAATGTAGTACAGCATTTACTTTGTCTGGATCCATCTTCAGGCCAACTCCGGAAACTATATACCCCAAGAATGGAATCTGGGGTAACTCGAATGAACATTTTTCCAATTTACAGAACAACGAGTTTTTCCGTAGTCTGGAGAGGACCTCTGCCACATGTTGGTGATGAGAAGGCAGGTCCTGTGAGAAGATCAATATGTCGTCTAGGTAGACAACGACACATACATATAATAAGTCCCGAAAGATCTCATTGATGAAACCCTGGAAAACAGCGGGGGCATTACACAGCCCGAAGGGCATTACTAAATATTCGTAATGCCCATCTCTGGTGTTAAACGCGGTCTTCCATTCGTCACCGGAACGGATTCTAATTAAATTGTAGGCACCACGAAGATCCAACTTAGTAAATATCCGAGCTCCCTTGATGCGATCAAATAGCTCAGTGATCAGCGGAATGGGATACCGATTCTTGATAGTAATGGCGTTGAGTCCACGAAAATCTATACAAGGGCGTAATGATCCATCCTTCTTTTTGACGAAGAAGAACCCAGCTCCAGCGGGAGAGGTGGAAGGTCGAATGAACCCACGCTGGAGATTCTCCTGTATGTACTCAGATGTGGCTTGAGTTTCAGGTAACGAGAGAGGATAGACCCGACCCCTGGGAGGAGTCTTGCCAGGTAGAAGGTCGATCGGACAATCCCAAGAACGATGAGGAGGAAGACGTTCAGACTGAGCTTTATCAAACACATCGGCAAATGAAGCATACTGAGGAGGGAGTCCCGGGGAAGAAGATGAGATGGAAGATCGCTGTACTTTAAGAGGAATAACTTGAGAGAGACAACGATGGTGACATTCAGACCCCCAAGACGTAACTTGAGGGGTGCGCCAGTCAATCTGGGGAGAGTGACACTGAAGCCATGGAAGGCCTAAGACAATCGGACTTGTCGTAACTGGAAGAATTAAAAACGAAATTTCTTCATGGTGTAGTACACCAATCTGAAGGGTTACTGGAGACGTACTCTGGGTGATGAGACCATTGATGAGGCGTGATCCATCTATAGCCGTCACAGTAATGGGTGTTTTTAAAGTGATCACTGGTAGGGACCATTGATTCACTAGTGATTTAGAAATGAAATTTCCTGCTGCTCCGGAATCAATCAATGCCTGTGACTCAAAGGATTTGGTAGCAAAGGAAATCGTAACATCAAACGCGCAGACTTTAGATTTCATAGACAATGGAGAGGACTCCAGGGACCCTAACTTCACCTCTCCAGAACTAGTTAGGGCCTGGCATTTCCCGATCTCTTAGGGCAAGAGCTGAGCATATGCGTGGAATCAGCACAATAGATACAGAGTCTATTCTTTACTCTTCGTTTCCTTTCCTCTGAAGATAATTTGGAACGTCCTATCTCCATGGGAATCACAGAGGATGGAGCTGGACGAAATTGAGGGTTTAAACGAAGAGGTGCTTTGACAGCTGTTGTTTTCTCAGACTCTCTTTCACGAAATCTCATATCTACACGATGGCAAAGAGAGATCAAATCTTCTAGTGACGAAGGAAGCTCTTGGGTAGTCAGTGCATCTTTAATTTTATCGGAGAGCCCCTGCCAGAAGGCGGCAACTAATGCTTCAGTGTTCCACTGAAGTTCAGAGGCTAAGATCCTAAATTGAATGACATACTGTCCTACTGTATGGGAGCCTTGTCGCAAACGAAGAATGCTGGAAGCAGCGGAGGTCACACGACCTGGTTCATCGAACACACTTCGGAACGTGGAAATGAATTTGGCACTATCTTGTAGAATTGGATCGTTTCTTTCCCACAGGGGGGAGGCCCAAGCCAGGGCTTGTCCCGAAAACAATGAGATAAGATAGGCCACTCTGGAACGATGGGTAGAAAAATTTTGAGGTTGGAGTTCAAAATGGACTGAACATTGGTTAAGGAAACCTCTACAAGTTTTGGGGTCCCCGTCATATTTTGACGGAGTAGGCAGGTGAAGCGTAGGAGCTGTAGACACCTGGGATGGCACTGGGGAAACGGAGGAAAGCACAGGAGCTTCAATATTAGCTGTAACAGTCTGTCCAGATGTTCCTTGGGAGGTTAATGATTGGTAACATTGAAGTAACAGCTGTTGGCGAGCATCCTGTTGCTCCACACGGCTGACCAGATGCTGCAGCATCTCTTTAGCGGTAGGTTCCGTATCTGGGTCTGTCATGCCCTGATCTTACTGTCACGGGCACTAGGAGTCTTTACCCAGGGATCACCAGGTGATAGGCTTACCAGAGCAGTATAGGTGGTAATATGGTACTCTGGTAGCAGGGTGATCACGGAACAGGAAATAGCAGATGATGAGATGCTCAGGAAAGTCTATGACTAGCAGCACTGGCAATATGGAGGTAGTAATACACGAGGAACTGTATGGACAAAGGACACGTGAAGGTAGTCAGTGGTCTGCGGTAGCAAGTTGTACCACTGCTATAGTGAGGAGGAATGTCCAACAGAAACGAGGAGGTGATGAGAGTCAGCGGTCTGCGGATAGCAAGTTGTACCGCTGTCTGAGTGAAGGAATGAAATCCAAGTGGAGGTATCCGGGGAGTCAGTGGTCTGCGTTAGCAAGTTGTACCACTGCTATGTGAGAGGATACTGGAGCAGGTGAAACTGGAAACAGGGGTCAGTGGTCTGCCACTAGCAAGTTGTACCACTGAATATATATGTGAGGAGGTGCACGGGGAGAGACTGCAACACAATATATACACGGGCACCTTGACTGTGATCCACAGTAATATGCACAATATAAATGTATAAATGACTGAACAACACTGCCAATATAGAAAGTCTCTTGAAGTAATCCAGCATGAGATAACACAGTCAATGATGGCAATAGACTCAGCGGATAGTACACTCCAGAGGAGAACCAACACAGTCCAGCAAGGTATGCAATACACAGCACAGTCAATGGGAAGTATGCATACCGTGGTTCAGGAGAAGGCAGTCAGACAGAAGTGCAGAGGTACCTGAACGGCAGGAGGCCGGCAGGATGCAAAGTCCCTGGATGGGTGAAGCGGTGGTCTAGCAGGTGCAGCGCACAGGTAGGTAGACCAGCAGGGAACCCAGGAAGGCGTGGAGAGCGGATCAGCAGTAGATGGATGCGTAGCGCTGAGAAGTAACAGCAGCGGGTCTCTGCGGGAACACGGAGGTAGCCAATAGCAACCAGCAGGTGCAGTAACGATGGGACACCAGAGCAGAGTTGAACTGGAACAGTTGATCACGGAGAGTAGCGGGTAGCAATAGTGGCAGCAGACTCCAGGAAACACGGGAGAGTTGACAAGGGCTGAAGACTGAAGCGCACAGAGGCGGCGGATAGGAATCAGCTAAACAGTCACGATGAAACACAGACGGGTTGCAGGTTGAAGACTGTAGTGCACGGAGGCAGCGGATAGGAATCAGCTAGCAGTCACGATGATGAAACACAGACGGGTTGCAGGTTGAAGACTGTAGTGCACGGAGGCAGCGGATAGGAATCAGCTGGCAGTCACAATCATGAACAGGTGAGTGGATGTGAATGAAAGACTGTAGTGCACGGAGGCAGCGGATAGGCATCAGCTAACAGTCCCAATGATACAAGGTAGAGTTGAAGTGATTAGAAGACTGTAGTGCACGGAGGCAGAGGATAGGAATCAGCTCACAGTCACGATGATACAGTAGATGGTAGAAGTGGTATGGGAACCACAGTAGTAGAAGTGGTTTGGAAACCACGGAGGTAGAAGTGGTTTGGAAACCACAGGAATCAGCTGGGCTGAATAAACGAGGAAACACAGGAACACCTTCAGAGACTCATGGGGAATGAGACTCCAAGATCAGGGCCTGTGGTGATGACCACAGGTGCTTAATATAGGGAGGTTGCCTGATCTGCCAATTAAGTTAAAGGAACATACACTGGAGGTATAGAAAGGGCTGCGCATGCGCAGTCCCTCAGGATGGAGGACGGCCACGGTTCCTAAATGTCCGGGAAGAAGCACTCACAGTCCGGTGAGTGACAGGCTGAGAGACTGGCACCATACCTGACTGGTGAAGCTCAGCGAGCTTATATGGATCTAGATGAGGAACGGGCCTCTGATTATTCGTGCCTAAAGTCTGAGATATTGGCTCGCATTGGAGTTTCCGGGCCAGACCGATCCCAGCGCTATCACCAATGGCGCTATGATAAAGAAATACCGGTCAGAGCGCAAGTGGCTGAGCTTTCTAAAATTTTAAAGAAATGGCTGCAGCCTGAGGAGAATTCGCCTTCTCGGATTATTGAAGTTCTGGCGATAGATCACTGCATCCGGGGGCGGAACCGCGATTTGCAAAGGTGGGTGCTGCAATCCGACCCACAAACTTATGAAGAGCTTGCCACCGTGGTAGAAAGGTTTTGTGCGTTACAGCAAATGACTAAAGAACCTGCATTTGTGCCAAAGCCGCTGCCGCGCCAAAAGCCAGGTTTGACAATCCTTTCCACAGGGCCCAATGGCAAAACTGCTACGGACAGAGGGCCAGGTGCAAAGCTATCTAATCTGAAGTGTTTTGAATGTGGTGAGCCAGGCCACTTTAAGGCAGAGTGTCCTAAACTACAGGAACCCATGGACTGTTCAGTGGCACGTATTGGGCCTGCATTTCCAAGCTGTTTTACTATGAGTCCCACATCAGGAAGTACTTGTTTGTTCCGGGTGACTGTGCTAATCAACCAAAACCTTGTTCTGGCCTTGGTTGACTCGGGGAGTGAACTCTCATTGGTTCCCAGCTCTGCCTTACCCGAAACCATAACTTCTCGGTTGCCCAAGGTGAAGGTTCTTTGCGTACATGGCATGACAGAGGAGTATGAAAGAACAATACTACCAGTCACAATCAAAGACAAAACTTTTATGGTGGTAGCGGCCATAGCACCTAAACGCCCATATCCAGTCATTTTGGGGTGAGACTTCCCACTGTTTAACGATGTCCTTGGTGAGCGGATCCGGCCGGACATGCCGGCAACTGATGCAACGGTCGGAAGCCCGGTCTTAAAGGAACCGCCTAAGAATCCACAACATCTGGACATCGATCTTTGGGAACCGCCAAACCGGAATGCCATCCTGGGAGTCACAGCAGGAGTTCCACAAAAGCATCCAACTGTGGGGAAACATGGACAGTCCAAACTAGCATTGGTCGGTGATGTCGCAGATGAGCCCACCACGCCTGTCAGTGAGGATACGGACAGGTCCGCAATACCAATTTTGTTTCCTCTGCAGGACTTTACTCGAGACTAACTTAATGATGCCACATTGGAACATGCCTTTAAAAGTGTGACTGAGGTAAATGGGGTAGCGAAAGCCGCCCAGCCTGCAGAAGGTATACCGTATTTTATTGTTAAAAATAATTTCTTGTATAGAGTTGCTACTGTACAGGGGGAAAAAGTAGAACAATTAATGGTTCCTCAGGTCCATGTACCCCTAGTGTTAAAAGCAGCACATACACATGTCTGTGGGGGACACCTAGGGGAGGATAAAACACGGAAACGAGTTCTGCTTAGGTTTTACTGGCCCGGTGTACACATGGAAGTAAAAAATTATTGCCAGTCCTGTCCCATTTGTCAGAGAACCTGTTCCAAACCCATGTACAGGGCACCTCTCATTCCAATACCAATAGTACAAGTTCCCTTTGAATGGATAGCTATGGACCTTGTGGGGCCACTGGAAAAATCAGCACGTGGGCACCAATATATACTAGTGGTGCTTGACTATGCAACCAGTTATCCAGAGGCAATTCCCCTACGAAACATAAAGTCCAGCACCATAGTTAAAGAACTTCTATTGATTTTTACACGCTTGGGAATACCCAAAGAAATTCTCACAGACCAGGGTACTCCATTCATGTCTAAACTGATGAAGGACATGTGCCAGTTGCTAGGGGTTACGGCGCTTCACACCTCTGTATACCATCCACAAACAGATGGCTTGGTGGAATGCTTTAACCGCACATTAAAGCACATGCTCAGGAAAGCAGTGGCTCAAGAAAAAAAAGATTGGGACACTCTTATTCCCTATTTGATGTTTGCCATCCATGAAGGTCCTCAAGCTTCAACAGGGTTTAGTCCCTTTGAGTTATTGTTTTGGAGACAGCCCAGGGGTATCTTAGATATGTTAAAAGAAGGCTGGGAGCAGCAAGGTCCCAGGGAGCCAAATCTGGTACAATTTGTGTCCCAAATGTATGAAAGGCTAGGAAAGATAGGGCCCATTGTGCAGCAACATGTAATAGAGGCTCAGGAACGACAGAGGAAAAGTTATGACAAAAGTGCTGTTGTTCGATCTTTCAAGCCTGGGGACAAGGTCCTAGTCCTGGGTACTACCCAGGAAAGCAAACTTTTCGCCCATTGTCAGGGTCCATATGAAGTTCTAGAGGCTGTCGGTCCTGTCAATTACAGAGTCCGCCAGTTAGGTAGGAGAAGGGAGGAGCAAATATATCATGTGAACCTCCTTAAACCCTGGCATGATGAGGAAACCTCTCCTCAGGTAGTGAGTACTTGCATTGAAAAGTCTGAAGTGCCCATAGAGCCAGCCTTGTCCATTCAGCAGAGACAACAGACTGAAGAAATGATTCGCCGGTACAGGGATGTCTTCTCTTCCATTCCTGGGTGCACTACCTTAATCGAACACGACATTGTCACTGCGCCAGAAGTCATTGTAAACCAGAAGCCGTATCGTATTCCAGAAGCCAGACGGGTGGACGTGAGAAAGGAGGTCGAGAAGATGCTCCAGTTAGATGTAATTGAAGAGTCCACTAGTGAATGGAATAGTCCCATTGTGCTTGTCCCGAAACCCAATGGGACAATTAGGTTCTGCAATGACTTTAGGCGCCTAAACAGTATGTCGCAGTTTGATGCCTATCCGATGCCACGTGTGGATAAACTAGTGGAAAATCTTGCTGGTAGTAATTTTTTTTAACAACCCTTGATCTAACAAAGGGTTATTGGCAAGTTCCCCTGACTTCCACGGCCAAGCCAAAGACTGAATTTTCCACCCCTGATGGTCTCTATCAATATAAGGTCCTACCCTTTGGGTTGCATGGGGCACCTGCCACCTTCCAAAGGGCTATGAATAAATTGCTACGACCTCACACAGCTTATGCAGCTGCTTACTTGGACGATTTAGTGATTTATACCTCAGACTGGGGATCACATTTAGCCAAAGTTGAGGCGGTCTTAGCTTCATTAAGGTCAGCAGGGTTAACAGCTAACCCAGAGAAATGTGCAATAGCCATGAGAGAAGCCAAATATTTGGGGTACATTGTTGGTCGAGGGCATGTAAAACCCCAGCTAGACAAAGTGGAGGCAGTCAAAAGATGGGCAAGACCAGAAAAAAAGTCGCAGTTAAGAACCTTTTTAGGCTTAGTAGGTTACTATAGGCGGTTTGTTAGCCACTTCGCCACTAGAGCTGCTCCACTTACGGACATGTTAAAAAAAAGTGCCTGTTTTGGGCTCCAAAGAATTCACCATCTCCATATGGGACTCATTGAAGCATTTTTTCTACTGCTTCACTACAAGTGTTGTTTGAGCTTTGTTTGTTCGATTGACTTTTCACTGAGTAGACTGGTATAAAGCAGTGGTTTATTTGTATCGAATGCCCATTGGTCAGTTTTATTTTATATTTATTGTTGTAATTTTATTTGCTTTTATTATTGTATGGTCCAATAAATGTTGTTTTATTTCATTTTATCACTCGCACATCTCTAATATATCCATCTAACATCAAGATAATTGAGCGCAATTTCCTAATTACTTTTTTGTCTAAAAAAAAGTTGTCCAGATAGATTAACTTGGTCTGATTCTGCAGAAACCGCCTGGTCTGATTTTCGGTTAGCGCTTTGTTCCTCTCCAGTTCTACAAGCACCGGATTTTACCCGGAGGTTCTTTCTCCAAACTGATGCTTCTGGTGTTTGCTTAGGTGCAGTCTTGTCACAGGAGAAGAATGGAGTAGAAAATCCTGTCCTGTACCTAAGTCGTAAGTTGCTGCCAAGGGAACAAAAATATGCCACTGTGGAGAAAGAATGTCTCGCCATAAAATGGGCTACAGAAGCTCTGTGCTATTATCTTTTAGGCAGAGAGTTCACCTTAATAACAGACCATGCACCATTGAGATGGATGCAGAGCAACCGGGAGGTAAATGCCAAGGTAACCCGCTGGTTCTTGGCACTGCAACCTTTTAAGTTCTCAGTAGAACATAGACCTGGGATTCTGCTCAAGAATGCAGATGCATTGTCACAAAAAATATGCGCTCCTCGCGAAGTCCGCATCCCCCTACTTGGAGACGCTAGGGGGAAGGATATGTAACAAAGGGAGGCATTTTTCTGACAAGAGGCAAATAAAGTATACAAACAGAATAAAACATTGGCACAGTTATGCACCTAGGTGGAGATTAAACCAGGTAAAAACATATGTGTAGTTTGGAGTGTGTTAACTTACATGATTTAAAAGCTGCTTCCTCTCAGCAAACATACATGGTGTGTCTTAGTCTAAACAGAGCCAGGGATGGGCGTTTCCTTTTAAAGGGAAGGTGGGTGTGTCACCTGCCCATCAAGCTAGGCCTGTGGGAGGAGTGTCAGGTATAAAACCCTGCTTGTTTCATTGTTCATGGAGATCAATGCTGGGCTAGCTGGCTGATCTGGACAGAGAGCTGGACTATGTATAGTAAGCGTATAGGGTCTCCATAATTGCTGTGCAAGTATACGGTATCAAAATATTATTACCATCCTGACAATAAAGAACCATAAAAAGGAAGAAGTTGTTTGCGTGTGATTCACCAGTAGCGGGCTCTTGCCACAATATATATATGGTGTAAATGAGGGTGTTTACTGTACTTATTGTGGGTTTATTATTTTTAATAAATATTAGTGGTTTTAATGAGGGAGTTGTGGTTTTGTAAACATTTTGGTTTGTGGAACTACAGGTCCCAACCAGCCGTGGGTGTCAGGGCATGTTGGTACTTGTGGTTCTCCAAGTGCCAACATGCCCTGGCTGCCATGGGTATGCTGGTGCTTGTAGTTATAAAAGTAGCAGCATGCCCACACTATTTATGGCACCCGGGCTGGCTGGGACTTGTAGTTACACAAAACAAAATGGCGGCCATTTGTTTTTTTATACATTTTTCAACGGGTGGAGAGTGCAGATTATGGCGACATTTCCTAGTTTGCGGGTGACCATGCTCAGTACTATAGAATAAGAATGGAAAAGATTAAATTAAAGAAGAGGGTGGTGTCAAAGTGATGTGTTTAATCTGTCAACAATGCACATTTCAAGACAGACACTCAAAATTTCAGGCACATTATTTTTGTGTGAGGCGTTCCATAAAACAGAATGTGCTATGTAGGTGAACAATTAGGCACATTTGTGCAGAGTGAAATGCTCCTGCACCCTGCACCCCTTTATATTTTTTGGTTCCTTTATGTTTGTTTTTTATAATTCTTTATCATTTAGTTTTCAAAAACATTACAATAACATTTATTGAAACCATGAACATCCGATTGCAACAAATCCATTAAACTTCTGCTTTCACATATATATGGAGAGCAATTATAGTGAAGTACAGTGTCTTTCCCATGAGTTAAGAAGTATAGACCAAGCAGATTAGGAGAGGAACAGAATGGACAAGAGACCAGTTTACTGGAACCCAAGGATTGCACCTCACAAATATATTCCCATCTCAGATTACTGTTAATCCTATTACCTATAAATATACCAACCATTTTCATGATACTGATCTGAGTATCCTGTTTTAATGATTCAATATAGAATCCCTACTTGTCATAAAATGTTGACACTCCCTTTTCTAAATCTGTTAGTGTTGCTCTTCTATTAAAATATTATATTTTATGTAAATATGTTCTTAGTTTGTATAGAAAAGGTAATTATAGTTTCCATAATTCAAAATTGCAGAAGATTATTGGTATTTTTGGTATTTGGCTCTTCTGTAAATTAAGATTAAAGGTACAGTTTATAAAGGGCATCAACGTATCCCAAAATGTTTTAATCTTCCAGAACTCACAGAAATTATAAAAGAACGTAGCCCCTTCCCTTTTTACATTTTAGACAGCTACTTGATTCACTCTCCGTAATGTGCTTCCTATGGGCTGGCAAATATATGCCATGTGTATCATTTTAAGGTGTATTTCTAGCAATGTATCCGATTTAAGATGCTTCATAAATTTCCCAAAGTGACCAAGTAAGCTTTCTGGGCTATCCAATTCCACTATGAGAGGTACATCTGTGGGTTGTCAGATTCTTTTGAGTCAAGGACAATACATAATGTTGTATTAGCAAATACATACAGAATTGCGTATTTTTGAGTGTTTTTCTTTTAGAACTGAAACGTATAGATTGTCCCATCATGGTCAAACACGTCTTCCATAGAAGTCATCCATTTTTCCTTCCACTCAAGCAAGACTTTTCTTTCTATTCCCAGGATAAAATTAGGATTGCCCCATATTTTTAGATATTAAGTGATTATGTTTATATACTTTGTTAATGTAAGTCCATACCAAATAGGTATCTTTGAATTTGAAGTTATCCGTTATTACCTTAGGGATGTAGGTTTTTGGTGTGTGCAACAGTACAGCTGCTGAGTGCGGAGGAAAGAGTTCATGCTCCAAGTCCTGATTAACAAAATGATCTTTTTTTAATAACCAACCTGAAATATTTGGGAATAGTGCAGATTGTGCTTGCCCTGCCATAAAAAGTTTGTGAACATCTTGGTGCATTTATGTATGTCCAATTTGGACAAACAGATTGGAAGCTTTTGTATTGAGTATATTACTAATTTTAAAGGTGCATTTATAACTAACAAAGATAGATTAAAGTTTTTCCAATTTCCAAGGGTGCATAATATTTAATTTATTATTTGTGTGTAGTTATACAAATCGTGCAAAGAGAAAAGTATGATTATACCTAAATATTTAATCTTCCACTTGTCTTAATTGGGTTAAATCTGGCGAGAAGAGTAAGTTGTTGATGAACCCGTTAGTGCAAGAAATTGTGACTTGTTTATTTTAACTTTACATCCTGCAAATGAACCAAACATATGAATTGCATTAAATATTGCTGGGATAAATAATTCTGCATTCATCATCATCAATACCATATTGTCCATAAGTCAGGCAAGTTTGATCTCTTGATTCCCCACCTGTTTGCCAATGAATTCCTTATCTTCCCGTAATGCCACTGACAAGGGATCTTTTCCTAAAGCAAACAACAGATTGAGTAGTGGGTACCCTTGCCTCATCCCTTTCTGCTCCACAAAAGGGAATGATATATGACTATTAGTTAGGATTTGAAGTTGGGAACTGTGGTACAAGGTTTTTAATAGTTGCATAAACTTGTTAGGGAGCCCAAACCTAGATAAAATTTCAAGTAAGTGGTGACTCTAATGAATGCCTTTTCGGTATCTATTGATAATAGTACGTTAATGTCTGAGCTCCCAAATGATCCCAGGTGTTGTATGACTGACAGAACCTTCCTCACATTCATGACAGATTTTAGATATAAGATCATTATTTTCACTCTCTCTGTCTCTCAGCTAATATTTTATCTTTGGATCATACAAGATTTAAAAAAAATTCCCTTCTTAGCCCATCTGGACCCAGTGCTTTTGTTATTATTATTATTATTATTATTATTATTATTATTATTAACCATTATAGGGTGCCACATGAGGTCTGCAGAGCTGTACAGAAGGAAAATAACAATACAGTATATGGTATAACTGTATAGTACAATAAACAAATAACGCTACAACTCTCAACACAGCTACTGGGGTGCAAAGGGTATATTCAGTGCATGCTGAAACCTGTGCCCATTAGCATGGGGACAGCCAACAGGTTTAGAGCCTCTGAAAGAGATGCAAAGACAATGGAAGAGTGGGGTAAATGGACAGAGAGTATAAGGAGGAGGTATGTAGAATGACTTGTAAGAAATAGTTATAGATAATGAGAATAAGAGGGAAGAGGGCTCTGCTCACTAGAGCTTACAATCTAAAGGGAAAGAAGGGGTTTAAGGACTTGATTGCTCATTTTATTTCTTCAACCATTGTAGGGATAACAGGGGCTAGAAGAAAGTATATTTATGGCTTTGATATTTGTGGTAAAGTTGTTTTACTCCAAAATTATTGTTTATTACCCTGATGTATCGGGTCCTGCTTATACAGAGTCCCATAATACTCTTTCAGGATATATAAAATGTATTTACTATTATGTACTAATGTTCTTTGATCATTTCTTAGGGGTGCAATGTTATTATTTGTTCCCCTTAACAAATCAGATAATATTCTTCCTGATTTGTTACCATATCTATAAAAGCAAAATGTATTATATTTGTCTGTTTATTTACCATATGCATTACCACATTTTCAAATTGCACCTTCTTTACTGGTATATTGTTTTCTTCTTTATTAAGGGGCTGGATATCATTTTTTTAAGTGAAATGTTAGCTCTTGCTCATCTTCCATATAGTTTTTGGACTGGTTTTTATTCTGCTGTCCAACGTAAGATGCAATCTCACCTCTAATAATGGATTTGTTCTCTGTCAAAATAATAAGATGTTTTCTCTATTTTCTTGGTTATAATGAATATACTGTATATGTCTGCATAGAGACCTCCAACAGGCTATGGAATTTTGTGGAGTTCGTCAAATATGTTGGAAACTTCCACTTTTTGTGATTCCCCCAAGTACCTGGATCTCCAATCTCCAACCAGATCAATGCGTCATATGATAAACTAGTTGTCTCTATGCCAAAGTTGCAATTTTATTTAATAGTGTTGTGGATATTAGCAAATAATCCAGCCTTGATAAATAATTATACGTGTTAGACAGACAGTGGTGTAGGGATTCTATTCCTCCACATTTCCCTTAGTTTTAAGTGAAATATATTTTATGCCCACCTTAGATTTTCCCTTTGGTTACCTTAAAGTCTCTTTTCTATCTTGTTGGGTCGACGCCACAATATTAAATCCCCCTCCATAATTATATTGGAGTCCATAAATGTGTGCAATTGAGAGATAATATCCAGAAAAAAGCATTTATCTGTTGATTAGGTGCATATCGATTATACAACGTAAACCTAGGAGTATATTTACTAAACTACGGGTTTGAGAAAGTGCAGGTGTTGCCTATAACAACCAATCATATTCTAGCTGTCATTTTGTAGAATGTACTAAATAAATGACAGCTAGAATCTGATTGCTTGCTATAGGCAACATCTCCACTTTTTCAAACCCGCAGTTTAGTAAATCTAGCCCCTAGTGTCACTCAACGAAACATACGTTATTGTATCTGCGTTGTTGGTTTAAAATTTGGAAATGAATCACTGTTTAGATATTCCTTCTTACCAGAATACCTACTCCACATGACTTAACGTTGTGTCATGTGTATGTCAATACTTTATGTTTATGTATATTTAATTTTTCATGTTGCGTGTTAGTTAGGTGTGTTTCCTGTAACATTGGGACATCTGATTTAACTTTGTTCAGTTATTGCTTGGCTTGCTAATGACCCTAGATATCCTTAGAGTCAAGTGTATTTCAGGATAATATTCTTTGATTTTCCCAAATATGTAAATGCAACAAGGGAAGATTATGAAAATGGTGTTTTTTTTAATTTTCCCTATCTAATTTTCGTGAAATAAAAAAAAAACTATCAAGTTCAATATGCCAAAACAAAACTATGTGTCGGGATAAAAAAAATCTGCTCTGATATTATACAAAATAATTATTTATTTCCACCAAAAATTATACATTGCATGTCTAGCATTCAGTGAAAGCAAAACACATCTAAGTATGTATGTAAGTATGATCATTTCACAGACCTTATTTCTTTTTAACCCCTTTCTGTCTGTTCATGTGGCCTTATTCTGCAACAGTAACAGACAAGCGGTAGTATTGAGAATTTTTATTTTTTGTATACAATGAGGTTCATGTCGCAAAACAAAAAACGCAGCAAGGAACAGTGCATACTGAAATTAAATCAACATAGTAAAGTATTGTTAGGTTTGAAGTAAAGCAAAAATTATAAATGACTCGAGATTGAATGGTCAATGGCTCAAATATTCATGGGTATATTTACAGGCAAACTAGGCTCATCCCTGAAGCAGTACTGTCAGTACATACAAATTGTTCTAATTTTATTCATATTCCCATTTTTGCTTGATATTTAATGCCCACTTATTTTTCTCAGTAAAAATAATGGAGAAAGGGGTATTGAAGAGAGGCCCATGAGCATGTGGGATGGCAAGGTTACTAAATTAAGATTTATTCAGAGTCAATGCAAGGTCTATTGTCAACTATAAATACAATCTAGCTCATAAGCTAACTGAAGTAGGGAAAAAGTAACCATCATTATCCAGTATGAGAAATTATACAAAGTAAAATCATATATAAAAACAGAACAAGTACAAATGAAGTTAACAAACGAGGTGCAGATATGGCAGAGGATAGAGAGGGCCCTACTCATGGCAGCTTATAGTCTAAAAGTAGTGAATGATGAAGCAATAGTATTCAAAGTGGAATTGGGCCTGAGGTGGTAGAACACCCAGAGTTAGTGCTATGAAGTAGCTTAGGTTAGGCTATAGTGAAGGATGTGTTTTGAGTGAATGCTGAAAGATTGAAGTTTGTGGGAGAGTCTGGTCAGGTGGGGTATGGATTTCCATATAAGTACGGGAGAAATCTTACAGGCAAGACTGAGAGGTAGATATCAGAGATGATGTGAGGCACAGGTCAGAAACAGATCTAAGAAAACAAGAGTGATAATATCTAGTAATGAGATGATCAAGGTGAGCTGCTTGTCAGAGAGGAATATCAGTTTTACTGCAGCCTTTATGATAGATTTTTCAGCAGAAAGTCAGAAAAAGACCTGGTGATGGGAAGGCCGATAGAACATTTTGCACTAGTCATGTCGAGAGCTAATGAGACAATGCATAAGGGTTTTTTGTAATGTCCAAAGTGATATTCTGGCAATATATCAAAGTAGAAGGGGACATGTCAGTACAAGGGACTGTTTATGTGTAGTAAAGCTGAGGGCATAGCCGACAATGGCACCAAGGGAAATTGGGCAGAGTATGATGTTGTTATTGTAAGGGAGACTAGAGGTGTGAAGTGATTTCTTGACTTATGGTTTTGATGTTACTTTTTGAAGTAAGTGGCAAAATTGAGAACAGTAAGGGAAGAAGAAGATGATGGTGGGGTGGGCAGAGGAGTGAGTTAAAGGGGATATAGAGGTGACAGGCGTCGGTTAACTGGGGGGAAACCAGTGACTTAAAGTAGGTTTGTTTGGTAAGAGAGTGGGTGAAATAGAATTAATACAGGATACATTTGTAATGGAGGAAATCATCATTGGAGCAAGATTTTCTCCATTGGTGCTAAACAGCATAGAAGACTTTTGTAGCTCTTGGATCTGTTTTAAATGCCCATGTTGAGGTTTTGGGAGTTGGAGCTGTCTCTTCTAGGGTGTGTGTTATGTTGTAGAAAGAGACTATTGCACTTGACCAGGACAGGTTAGACATAGGAGAGAGAAGTTTCTCAAGTGAGGCTGAAAAGAAGATTGAGTAAAGGGCATTTAGGTGTTAGTGTGTGAAAACATATTTGGGTGCAGGTAGGAGTGCAGAAGTCAAGGAGAGGCAGAATGAAAGGAAGCTGTCGTCAGAGAATGGGAAGGTAGAGTTGGAGAAACTGGAGATGCTGCAGAGAAAGGAGCACATGAGATCCAGTGAATAAATCAGATGAGTAGGAGATTATGTCCACTGGGAGTCACCATAGGGGGGAATAAGCATGAGGAGAGGCAGCAGTGCCAGTAGGGTTGTTGATGGGGATCATGAAATACCCTAAATTAAGAATGCGTAGGTCGATCAGGAGAAAGGATGTGATAAAGCCATGTGACAAATTTATCAAGGAATTGGGTGATGTGGTCTGGGAGGTGATAACTGTCAGTGTTGAAGAGGTGTTATAGAGAAAAGAGACAGATTGCGTGTTCTTTACAGGAAGAAAAGGAAAGGTAGGAGAGAGGAGAAGGTGGATAAGAAAGAGGACCAGGGAGGAAAATATGTGGCTGACAGGATAGTTTCAGTTTGGCTGTGGAGTGAGGAGGATGCATGGAGCAGAGCATTTCAGGTAACAAGAAGGTGAGGAAGGGGTTAGTGTGTGGAGGTAATGAAGGGAAGGGATGATCTGAGATTTTGGAGAATGATGAGGTAGAGATAAGTATAATGAGGGTGGATTAATGCATATATAGAGCATTTGTGAGAAGGAATATATGTGGCTGGTATAGGGTAGTATGGTGGTATACCATACTGCCACTTCTTCTGCCTTCATTGTCAAATTCCATTCACTTAATTTTCCATACCACCGGTTCTAAATTTCCACTTCAACCACTGACTTAAACTATACTATATTTCTAACGTACACTAGTAACAAACACGCACTTTGAAACTTAGAAGAAATATGCACTATACTCTAGGGATGAGCGCGCTCGGATTTCTGAAATCCGAGCCCACCCGAACGTTGCGGATCCGAGTCGGATCCGAGACAGATCCGGGTATTGGCGCCAAATTCAAAAGTGAAACTGAGGCTCTGACTCATAATCCCGTTGTCGGATCTCGCGATACTCGGATCCTATAAATTCCCCGCTAGTCGCCGCCATCTTCACTCGGGCATTGATCAGGGTAGAGGGAGGGTGTGTTAGGTGGTCCTCTGTGCTGTTTAGTTCTGTGCTGTTTAGTTCTGTGCTGTTTAGTGCTGTGCTGTGCTGTGCTGTTTAGTGCTGTGCTGTGCTGTGCTGTGCTGTGCTGTGTTCTGCAGTATCAGTCCAGTGGTGCTGTGTGCTGTGCTCTGTCCTTCTGAGGTCAGTGGTGCTGCTGGGTCCTGTGCTGTGTCCTGTTCAGTCCAGTGGTGCTGTGTCCTGTGCTCTGTGCTTCTAAGGGCATAGTTATTTCCCCAATATTCCCCTGTGTTTAAAAAAATAAAAAAAAGTTTTTTTAAAAAATACCAAAAACTACTTTAATATTTTTTAATTACCACAAAATTTTCACAACCAATCCTGCAGTATAAGCCCATTGGTACTGCAATATTACCAAGTTCACACATTCAGCAGTAAAAGTCCAGTGGTACTGCAATATTACAAAGTTTACACATTCTGCAGTATCAGTCCAGTGGTGCTGTGTCCTGTGCTCTGTCCTGCTGAGTTCCGTAGTGCTGCTGGGTCCTGTGCCGTGTCCTGTTCAGTCCAGTGGTGCTGTGTCCTGTGCTCTGTGCTTCTAAGGGCATAGTTATTTCCCCATTATTCCCAAGTTTTTAAAAAATAAAAAAAAAGTAAAAAATAATAAAAAATTAAAAAAAAAAAAAATATATAATAATTATAACCAAATTTGCAAAACCAATCCAGCATTATAAGTCCATTGGTACTGCAATATTACCAAGTTCACACATTCTGCAGTATCTTGTGCTACATATAATGGAGAGCAAAAATTTGGAGGATAAAGTAGGGAAAGATCAAGACCCACTTCCTCCTAATGCTGAAGCTGCTGCCACTAGTCATGACATAGACGATGAAATGCCATCAACGTCGTCTGGCAAGCACGATGCCCAATCTCCTAGTACAGGGCATGTAAAATCCAAAAAGCCCAAGTTCTCAAAAAACAGCAAAAAAAGAAACTTAAAATCATCTGAGGAGAAACGTAAAGTTGGCAATATGCCAATTACGACAAGTAGTGGCAAGGAACGGCTTAGGCCCTGTCCCGTGTTCATGACTAGTGGTCCAACTTCACCCAAGGATCAAAGCCCTCCTCCCCCCCCCTACAAAAAATTTAAGAGAGATATGCTGTCAGCAACAACAACAAAACAGCAAAGAACTCTGCCTTCTAAACAGATGACATCACAAATCCCCAAGGCGAGTCCAAGGGTGTTGTTGGTTGTGAACCCTGACCTTCCCATCACTGTACGGGAAGAGGTGACTCCATCCAGCATTTGCAGCACGCCCTCTGCATATGCTGGAAGGATCACCCACAGTCCAGTTACAGATTTGGCTAATGAAGGTGTGAATGTTGTGCACTGGGAGGAGGATATTGATGTAGCTGGCGCTGAGGAGGATGTTGATGATTATGATGCAGACAGATACCAAATTGCATTTCTCAATTTCTATTTATATTCTAGATTATATAACGGCTGAAAAGTTTTCTGTTTTACTCCTAGTGGAGAGGGGATCTGATGCAGACAGATACCAAACTGCCTTTGTCCATTTCTTTGTATATATGAATTGCTAGTTCTACAGTCTATGCAGGCTGCTTTATTTATATTCAACTACAAGTGTAGGGCGGGGGGGGGGGCATAGATAGCCACCAAAGTAACGTGGTCCATTTAATTTCACTTTCTAGCTCCACAGTCTGTGCAGCCTGCTTTTTTTTATCTTCAAAGTATTTATATTTACAAGCCTTGCAATCTAAATTAACTAGAGGTAGTGACGTGGTAGAACTCCAAAAGGCAGTTTGGAAGCCCCTGTACAAACTGGCTCTATTTTTTAACTGAGTTGTCCCCCCTCCAGTGTGTACTCGGAAAGAGTTTTTAGTGCAGCGGGGAACCTGGTCAGTGAGCGGCGAAGGAGGTTGCTTCCTCACAACGTTGAAAAAATGATGTTTATAAAAATGAATAATCAATTCCTCAATGAAGTACAGCACTGCCCTCCAGACAGTACAGAGGGACTGTGGTTGTGGAGTCCAGCGGGGACGAATTGATAATGTGTGAGGAGGAGGAAGTACACACTGTAGGGGGAGAGGAATCAGAGGTTGAGGATAAGGACGACATCTTTCCTCAGTAGAGCCTGTTTAGTTTGTACAGGGAGAGATGAATTGTTTTATTGGTGTGGGGGCCCAAACAAACCAATCATTTCAGCCACAGTTGTTTGGTAGGCCCTGTCGCTGAAATGATTGGTTTGTTAAAGTGTGCATGTCCTATTTCAACAACATAAGGGTGGGTGGGAGGGCCCAAGGACAATTCCATCTTGCACCTTTTTTTTTGGCATTATGTGACCATTCAACAGTCGTTTGCCATGTTCAAAAAGTAAAAGAAAATGCCAACAAATTCAATAAATTAAATCAAAAGTTAAATGCCCTGTCATTATTTAAAACAAGAGGTTTTGACGTGCTAGAATTAGTGTAGTGTTAAGATGTTATAAACACTACACTTGGAAATTGGAGGAGGTAATGTGGCCCCGGTATCAAATTGGGTACCGGGGCCACCCCACTATGCAGTCCAGATACTTGTTTGGTGGAATTCCGACACGTGGAGGGTTTTTAAATTATATTGTGGCCTCGGTACCAAATTGTGTACCGGGGCCACCACACTACGCAGTCAAGATACTTGTTTGGTGGAATTCAGACCAGTTGAGGGTTTTATTATTATATTGTGTGGACCACTCTATCTATACCACACTACAACTCTATACCACTCTATTTCCTACTTTAATTCTATTTAATTCTATTTCCTACTTTAATTCTATTACTAATTAATTACTATAAAGAGGAACAAAAAAAACCAATTTTACCAAAAGTATAATATGACTTAGACTTACAAACACTACACTTGAAAGATCGTGCCTTTAAATGAAAAAGTCAGTCTTCATTGCACGACTATGTGCAAGTGCAACAGGGACATTTTTTTGGGTTTACAAAGTCAAACAATAACACTACGACCCTGTCTGTCTGGGGTCTGTCAATGACGAATTGTCTGGAGCATGTTTTGAGGAGGTATTGTGGCCCCGGTATCAAATTGGGTACCGGGGCCACCCCACTATGCAGTCCAGATACTTGTTTGGTGGAATTCCGACACGTGGAGGGTTTTTAAATTATATTGTGGCCTCGGTACCAAATTGTGTACCGGGGCCACCACACTACGCAGTCAAGATACTTGTTTGGTGGAATTCAGACCAGTTGAGGGTTTTATTATTATTATATTGTGTGGACCACTCTATCTATACCACACTACAACTCTATACCACTCTATTTCCTACTTTAATTCTATTTAATTCTATTTCCTACTTTAATTCTATTACTAATTAATTAACATAAAGAGAAACAAAAAAAACCAATTTTACCAAAAGTATAATATGACTTAGACTTACAAACACTACACTTGAAAGATCGTGCCTTTAAATGAAAAAGTAAGTCTTCATTGCACGACTATGTGCAACAGGGACAGTTTTTTTCTTTACAAAGTCAACTAATAACACTTGGACCCTGTCTGTCTTTAACATACTTAATGGGATCTCAATGACGAATTGTCTGTAGCATGTTTGGAGGAGGTATTGTGGCCCCGGTATCAAGTTGGGTACCGGGGCCACCCCACTACGCAGTCCAGATACTTGTTTGGTGGAATTCTGACACGTGGAGGGTGTATTTATTTTATTGTGGCCCCGGTATCAAGTTGGGTACCGGGGCCACCCCACTACGCAGTCCAGATACTTGTTTGGTGGAATTCTGACACGTGGAGGGTGTATTTATTTTATTGTGGCCCCGGTATCAAGTTGGGTACCGGGGCCACCCCACTACGCAGTCCAGATACTTGTTTGGTGGAATTCTGACACGTGGAGGGTGTATTTATTTTATTGTGGCCCCGGTATCAAGTTGGGTACCGGGGCCACCCCACTACGCAGTCCAGATACTTGTTTGGTGGAATTCTGACACGTGGAGGGTGTATTTATTTTATTGTGGCCCCGGTATCAAGTTGGGTACCGGGGCCACCCCACTACGCAGTCCAGATACTTGTTTGGTGGAATTCTGACACGTGGAGGGTTTTTTAATTATATTGTGGCCTCGGTACCAAATTGTGTACCGGGGCCACCACACTACGCAGTCAAGATAGATAGATGCGTATCATAGATAAAGTACATTCAGTGGTGTGGGGCAAATTGAAAAATATTCAAAATGCACTGACATTATCAAAAACAAGTGGTTGTCACACGCTAAAACTCCAACATGTATATGATGGAGAGGATGGAGGAGCAGCCGTATGTGTAGTGTAATGCAGACCTGTTGAAGGTTTTTTATATATTTTATTGTGGTGCCCAGTGCCCACTCCTCTACGCAGTCCAGGTACATTTATTGGTGCGAATCAAACAAGTTGATGGTTTTCTTATTATATATATTGTGGTGACCCACTCCTCTACGCAGTCCAGGTACATTTATTGGTGCGATTCATAAAAGTTCAGGGTTTTTAAGATATTGTGGTGACCCACTCCTCTACGCAGTCCAGGTACATTTATTGGTGCGATTCATAAAAGTTCAGGGTTTTTAATATATTGTGGTGACCCACTCCTCTACGCAGTCCAGGTACAATTATTGGTGCGAATCATAAAAGTTCAGGGTTTTTAATATATTGTGGTGACCCACTCCTCTACGCAGTCCAGGTACATTTATTGGTGCGATTCATAAAAGTTCAGGGTTTTTAATATATTGTGGTGACCCACTCCTCTACGCAGTCCAGGTACATTTATTGGTGCGAATCAAACAAGTTGATGGTTTTCTTATTATATATATTGTGGTGACCCACTCCTCTACGCAGTCCAGGTACATTTATTGGTGCGATTCATAAAAGTTCAGGGTTTTTAAGATATTGTGGTGACCCACTCCTCTACGCAGTCCAGGTACAATTATTGGTGCGATTCATAAAAGTTCAGGGTTTTTAATATATTGTGGTGACCCACTCCTCTACGCACTCCAGGTACATTTATTGGTGCGATTCATAAAAGTTCAGGGTTTTTAATATATTGTGGTGACCCACTCCTCTACGCAGTCCAGGTACATTTATTGGTGCGAATCAAACAAGTTGATGGTTTTCTTATTATATATATTGTGGTGACCCACTCCTCTACGCAGTCCAGGTACATTTATTGGTGCGATTCATAAAAGTTCTGGGTTTTTAATATATTGTGGTGACCCACTCCTCTACGCAGTCCAGGTACATTTATTGGTGCGATTCATAAAAGTTCAGGGTTTTTAATATATTGTGGTGACCCACTCCTCTACGCAGTCCAGGTACAATTATTGGTGCGAATCATAAAAGTTCAGGGTTTTTAAGATATTGTGGTGACCCACTCCTCTACGCAGTCCAGAAAGATACCTTTTTGCAACGTTTTGGACTAATAACTATATTGTGAGGTGTTCAGAATACACTGTAAATTAGTGGAAATGCTTGTTATTGAATGTTATTGAGGTTAATAATAGCCTAGGAGTGAAAATAAGCCCAAAAACTTGCTTTTTAAACTTTTTATGTTTTTTTCAAAAAAAATCCGAATCCAATACCTTAAATCCGAACCGAGACCTTTCGTCAAGTGTTTTGCGAGACAAATCCGAACCTCAAAAATAACGAAAATCCGGATCCAAAACACAAAACACGAGACCTCAAAAGTCGCCGGTGCACATCCCTACTATACTCTAGGAGCCTCATTTTTATTTAGAATTAGATAGAACTCGAAAGTGCAATTTTGCACCTTGGCACCACCATGTAAGACTGCAGAAAGGGCAAGTGCAGACAGATTAAATTTGGGAGAGAGGTGTGCATGCTAGCTTTAAATCGAGGTGTAAAAATAAAGCTGCCTAGTATTTTATGCTATATGTTTAAACA
Source organism: Mixophyes fleayi (assembly GCF_038048845.1). Classification (NCBI taxonomy): domain Eukaryota; kingdom Metazoa; phylum Chordata; class Amphibia; order Anura; family Limnodynastidae; genus Mixophyes; species Mixophyes fleayi. The sequence goes on from NC_134405.1 coordinate 250,508,622, forward strand.
TAGAGTATTTTCCCTGCACCTTGCATCATAACATGGTTTGCCAGGTGCATATTTGCACCCTTTAGCTGGATTTACTCGTAATGCTAAATGGGGCCCTAGATCTGCACCATACTTGCCCTCTAATACCAACTGAATTTGTAAGGGTTACAGAGACATGTGATTAATGGCTGCATTTAACCCCCATAATTTCATGCTAAAAAGGCCTGCAATAAAATTGTTAAACAATCAGACAAAGAGTGCATAAAATCAACTTACCGTTAAATTAATACAAATTGCACATTTGAATGCTTACTAACTTATTGGTGCTGAGATGATATAGCTGGTGCAAAGATAATTACCATTGAATTAATACATATTACCTATATCTGAATGCTGGATTAAAGTAACCATATTTTTCATTATAATATAGCCAGTTGTTTTATTTCCCTAAATATACATCTCACATTATTATTTATTTAGAAATTTAAATATATGTGCTGTATAAGCTTGACAGAATAACAACCCGAATCAAAGTTGCCCATCACTACAATGTTATGTATGAATGATTTAATGGATCAAATTAAGTTAAATTAAATTAAGATAAGCTGTAACACTTACCTTTATAACTAATAAAGTTTTACAGTGAAACTGGACATTTTGTAGAGGTGCAAAATTTCCACAATACAATTCCACTTTTTAGTCACCATTCAATGGTACACCATTCCACACTTTACTTCTAAATTCGCGTTTCACACAATGTATTCTATAAATAGAGCAGGGATAAATAGAGTCACTTCATTCTGCTGTGTGGTTGGTGTAGGACTGGTAGTACGTTAAAAAAATTGTGCCAAATATGGAATAAGGCAAAAGTTAGGAAAGTTTAGCTAAACTCTAATTACAAAGTCTAAGTCAGATCTATAAAATATCCACAAGGTGGTGCTCACTTGCTGACATCCCCAAAATTTTAAGTTATGGACAGGTTATAGTATGAAGAGTGGCCTAAATTTATCTTGTTGCAGCCACTTGACCATGACTTGACCATGAGGTTGTGTAGAATTAACCATATGGATGTTAAAGTGAAAAATAATATTGGAAGATAACTTACTGTGACTTTGCTATTAACTATCAGGTTAGTCCATTCTTTAGAACCGTTTCTAATTTAGGCAGAGCTTGGCCTAAATTATCTTAAAAGAACAGTCAGAATTGGTGTTTGAAAGTGTGCATACAACTATGAAACATTGTTGATAGTCGCTGCGATACTTCCTGTACAAGATCATTATTATTTTTGTATTGTATTGTTGACTATCTGTTGCAGTCTATTGGCCTGAGTCATTAAGGAGAGCAGAGGAGTAACTTTGCACCTGGCAAAGTCATGTTGCATTGGAGGGGAAGGTAAAAGTAAAATGTGGGGACAGATATGTAGTTTGTGTAGGGCATGTCCTAAATTAACTTTAAGTTTCAGTGTAAAAATAAAGTTATCATGTATTTCTGTGATACATGACAAAAAAGGCAGTTTTTTCTTTATGTGCAATATAATAAACTAATTTGTATCCCTTGCATTGTAACATGGTTTGTCCATAATCCAACTTACTTTTTTGCCTTACTCTCCTTAATGATTCACACCCTATGATCCTAATGCCCATAAGAAGGCAGCAATGCAGAGGAACTAACATGCTGAGTTGGGTGTACACCCATTTGCTTAGCGTAAAATATGCAAATTTGTATTGTGCATGCCCATAAAAAAACATATGCCTACGTCTGTTTGCAGATTTGGTAATTGTGCCTCCTTACGTTTGGAGAGATAAAATATTGGAGTGATGGGGCATGTAAACAGGCACCAAGTATAGTAAGGGTGTGTTCGTTTATATGGAGATGCAGAAATGCCTCCGTCAGTAGCTATATCACTTACGAGTGCTGATGGCTGGTGCAAACACACCCTGATGATGATTACAGGTTGCTTCTGATTGGCTGATTGCGGATTCACCTCTAAAGCTGATAGGTGCTTTCTTCCTTGTTCCTACCTACGTTATATCCTTTTGTGGGCCTATTATAGAATTATTTGTTTGCTACTTTTAATTGTACATGAGAAGAAAGAGTATACCTACTGTATTATAAAGGGTTTCTAAATTTAAAACAAATGAAATAGCTAATGTGTATTTTGTTCTCAAAATAAATATTAAAACGATTTTCTTGTGCTTCTGACTTGGTTGGATGTAAGTGTATCTGGCTGTAAGCACGCTTGATGTAAACTTGGCATATCTGCAACTGATGAAGAGTTGTACCAGGGCCATCTTTTCCATTGGGCATGATGGGCAGCTGCCCGGGGGCCCCACAGGCAAGGGGGCCCCATAGGCACGGCTCTTAATGAGAATAAATAATCCTGCAAAAGAAAAAAACCTGGAAAAAAACCATTCAAGGGTCACTGAGCAAGTACATCTATCTATCTCTATATATCTATATCTATATCTATATCTATATCTGTATCTGTATCTGAATACATCTATATCTATATCTATATCTAGGGGCCCCGGTGCACTGCTTTGCCCGGGGGCCCATAATGTTGTTAAGATGGCCCTGAGTTGCACACATATTGAAATCTATACAGCTCAACCTATAGGCAAAGACATGCTATATTACATGCCTATTTTTAAAGCTTACTTTTTGGATGCATCCAACTCTGCATAAGCCCCAGAGTGTTTAAAGAAATTGTCATCATGGTTGTCATTTAGTAAAGTAAAAATAAAGACCTAGCTTAGATAGCAATGGAAAAAGTGCTTAGTGGGGATATATGATCCAGTCAACAGCAAGATTGGTTTTGGGAGAATAAATAAAGTATTTATCAACTTCACACGAAAAACTAGGTTGATTTAGGATCTACTGAACTACCATCTCTGTTCAGCAGTTGGAGTCACTGATCTCAACTGTCATTGCTGTTTTAACTTTTATTCAGCTGCCAACGGAACTCAATTGTTTTGCTGTTTGGCTGTTTTTCATTGTGTCAGAGCTGCAGAAACTGCCTGCTCTATTAACCCCAGCAAGGGGGTGGTAAAGTATCCTTCACACTCCTCCATTACCCTGCACATCTTGGATCATTTGCTCCTTTCCACTCTTCCACTACCTACCCTAGCTAATACACATTCATCCACTTCGCTCACATGCACCTATTCAATCTTTTTCGCATTCACTTTCACCACACTTTTCTCCAAACTCCTATTTTCTCCATCATCCTATTTCTCCCTTCCCTATTATTATTTTCCCTTAACTAATTCCCTCCTTACTAGTCTGACACATGAACTGTTTTGTTTCCTGCACCCACCACACTCATTAGTCTATATAAACATAAATAAAACTCACACCCACAAATCCTCCTGCATGTCCTCTTTTTCACCCTGCTCCTTCTAGTGGCTGCCAGTGTCATCTCATCTAACCTGGGCCCTGTACAATCCCCACTATCTGGTCACACTCCTCACTCCAGCCAAAAACTTTCCATCCACCGTGCCAACCTTATAGACATATCTCGACATCCCTCTGTTACCTTCTCCTGTGCACTAGGGAATGTTAGATCTGTTTGTAACAAACTTGCATCCATTCAGGATCTGTTAATTTCTAAATCCCTTAAGCTCCCTGCCATTACAGAAACCTGGCTCACCTTCTCTGAAACTACAGCCCCTGCAGCTTTTTACTATGGGCAGTCTTCTCAGCCACACTCCAAGACCCGGACCAGACAAGATGGTGGAGTAGGCATTTTACTTTCTTCGCGCTGCACCTTCCAATTCATACCCTCCGAACCCTCCCTCTTGTTCTTTTCCTTTGCAGTCCACACTATCCGGCTGTTATTTATCACCCCCAGATTAAGTTTCCAAATTCCTTGACAACTTTGCATACCCTTTGTTTTCATGTCTGCATTTATTTTGTCTACCTTGTATGTCCCTGTTTTACGTATGTCCTGTTTTCCCTATTGTACGGCTCTGCGGAACACTGTGGCAACTTACAAATCTACATTATTGATAATGGTAAAAATAAGTATTAAGTGAACTATTTAGAGGAGTAATAATTGGGAAGATTAGCCTTGTGAGGTTTAAAGATGGCTTTGATAAGCTTGCCTAAAGAGGTGATTTTTCAGGGAATGTTTGAAGGTTTCTATTCTAGAGAAAGGGAGATCTTGTTGAATGATGGAGGGAATTCCACAGAGAGCGTGGAGCCCGATAAAAGTCTTTTAACTCTGAATCGGACCAGGTTATGAGTGTGGTTGAGAAGCGTGGATCCTGGACAACATGGAATGTTAAGTTGGGAGATATTTTGAAACAATTAAAGAGATGTATGTTAGTGCAGCCTTGTTAATGGCTATGTATGTTAGTAGAAGTATATCATACTGGATTCAGTAAAATACAGGCAATCGATGTGGAGAGCAGAGCAGCAGTAGATGAACTTAACATTAAGCAAGAAAAATTAGTTTAGCAGTTGCATTCTGTTGCATTGTAGGGTTGAAAGCCTGGTTAACAGAAGACCAGTAAGAAGGAAATTGTGAGATTATGCATGTATGAATAAAACATTTTGCAGTGTCTTATGTGAGATATTGTCACGGGCACTAGGAGTCTTTACCCAGGGATCACCAGGTGATGGACTTACCAGAGTAGTATATATGGTAATATGGTACTCTGGTAGCGGGGTGATCACGGAACAGGAGACAGCAGATGGTAGAGAATGCTCGAGGAAAGTCTATGACTAGCAGCACTGGTAATATACAGGTAGTAGTACACGAGGAACTGAATGGACAAAGGAAACGTGAGGGTAGTCAGTGGTCTGCGGTAGCAAGTTGTACCACTGCTATAGTGAGGAGGAATGTCCAGCAGAAACGAGGAGGTGATGAGAGTCAGCGGTCTGCGTATAGCAAGTTGTACCGCTGTCTATGTGAAGGAATGGAATCCAGGTGGAGGTATCCGGGAAGTCAGTGGTCTGCGTTAGCAAGTTGTACCACTGCTATGTGGAAGGATACTGGAAACAGGTGACTCGGGAAACAGGGATCAGTGGTCTGCCTCTAGCAAGTTGTACCACTGAATATATAAGTGAGGAGGAGCACGGGGAGAGGAATGCAATACAGAGTATACACGGGCACACTGAACTTGATCCCGCGATGATATGCACAATATAGTAATGACTGAACAGCACTGCACAATAATACAAAGTCACAGGAACTATCCGGGCAAAAGGTAACACAGTCAAATGATGGCAATAGTCTCAGCGGATAGTAAACTCCAGGGGAGAACAACTCAGTCCAGCAAGATATGCAATACACCAGCACAGTCAATGAGAAGTATGCATACCGTGGTTCAGGAGCAGGCTGTCAGACAGGAGTGCAGAGGTACCTGAACGGCTGGAGGCCGGCAGGATGCGAAGTCCCAGGAGGGTAGAAGCGGTAATCAAGTAGGTGCAGTGCACAGGTAGGTAGACCAGCGGAGATGGGAACAAATACTCAGGAAGCAGTAGTATATAGGACTGGACACCTGGAGAACACTGACGTGTAGAGAAGATCTAGACGAGATGAAAGCAGCGAGGCGTTGATCCGATGCAGACAGGCGAGTTGACACAGGCAGGGACACTGTAGAAGCACGGAGAGCGGATCAGCTGGCTGCAGACACGAATAGAACTGAAGGATAGTGGCAAGCAGGACACTGCAGGTACACGGAGGCAGCGGATAGGAATCAGCAGGTGCAGTCTCGATGAAACACGGGAGAGTTGAGATGAGCTGGAACTGTTGAGCACGGAGACAGCGGATAGGAATCAGCTGGTGCAGTCTCGATGAAACACAGGAAGGTTTAAGTGAGCTGATAGCTGTAGTGCACGGAGGCAGCGGATAGGAATCAGCTAATACAGTCACAATGAAACACAGGAGAGTTGAAGTGAGTTGATAACTGTAGTGCACGGAGGCAGCGGATAGGAATCAGCTAATACAGTCACGATGAAACACAGGAGAGTTGAAGTGAGTTGATAACTGTAGTGCATGGAGGCAGCGGATAGGAATCAGCTAATACAGTCACGATGAAACACAGGAGAGTTGAAGTGAGTTGATAACTGTAGTGCACGGAGGCAGCGGATAGGAATCAGCTAATACAGTCACGATGAAACACAGGAGAGTTGAAGTGAGTTGATAACTGTAGTGCACGAAGGCAGTGGATAGGAATCAGCTAATACAGTCACGATGAAACACAGGAGGATGGAAGTGGTCTGGAAACCACAGGAATCAGCAGCGCTGAATACACGAGGAAACACAGGAACACTTTCAGAGGCTCATAGGAATGAGACTCCAAGATCAGGCCACGAGGTATAGAACACAGGTGCTTTAAATAGGGAGTGTTGCCTGATCAGCCAATTAACTAAAAGGAACATGAACTGAAGGTTTGAAAGGGCTGCACATGCGCAGACCCTCAGGATGGTGGACGGCCACGGTTCCTAAATACACGGGAAGAAGCACTCACAGTCTGGTGAGTGACAGTACCCCCCCTTTTAAAGGTGGGCACAGAACACCTGGAACCGGGCTTGTCCGGATTTTTGGAATAGAACTTCTTAAGAAGAGCTGGAGCGTTGAGGTCTTCAGCTTTGATCCAAGAACGCTCCTCAGGACCAAAGCCCTTCCAATGAACGAGGAAACGAAGAACTCCTCGCGAAATTTTTGCGTCCAATATATGAGTAATCTCGAAATCTTCCTCCTGATGAACTTGAACTGGCTGAGGTGCTGAAGGAGGGACCGAGAAACGGTTGATGATGAGAGGTTTAAGCAAGGACACATGGAAGGCGTTGGAAATGTGAAGATTCTTAGGAAGTCGAAGTTTGAAACAAACTGGATTTATCACTTGAATGATCCTATATGGACCAATAAAACGGGGAGCGAATTTCATAGATGGGACCTTCAAACGGATATTTTTGGTAGATAACCAGACACGGTCTCCAATTTTCAGTGGTGGAATAGCCCGCCTCTTCTTATCTGCAAAAGACTTATATTTGGCAGATGTCTTCTTTAAACAGGTTTTGACCTGAGACCAAATATTTTTGAAGGTCTGACAACAGTCTCTACAGCAGGAACTTGGGTGGGAGGGAGGGCAGGAAATTCCGGAAAAGACGGATGGTGACCGTAAACCACGAAGAATGGAGTTTTGGAAAATGACTCATGGTACATGTTGTTATGAGCGAATTCAGCCCAAGGAAGCAATTCTACCCAGTTGTCTTGATTGGCTGATGAGAACATCCTTATAAAGGTCTCGAGATCTTGATTGACCCTTTCAGTTTGTCCGTTTGATTGAGGATGGTAGGAAGATGAGAGTGCTAATCGTATGCCCAAGGTCTTACAAAGGGCCCGCCAGAATCTGGAAACGAATTGTACTCCTCTATCTGACACAATCTCAGACGGACATCCATGAATACGAAAGATTTCCTTGACGAAATGCTCAGCCAGAGTAGAAGAGGAAGGCAGACCAGACAAAGGGACAAAATGAGCCATCTTCGAAAATCTGTCTACCACTACCCAAATAGTATTACAATTTTTACTAGGCGGAAGATCAGTAACAAAGTCCATACTAATATGGGTCCAAGGCTTGGATGGAATGGGTAGTGGTTGAAGCAAACCCGCTGGGGTTATGCGGGAGGTCTTAAACTGGGAACACAATTCACAAGCAGCTACAAACTCTTTGACGTCTCTCCTCATCGAGGGCCACCAGTAACTTCGAGAGAAAATCTCAAAGGTCTTGCTTTTACCAGCATGTCCAGAAAAACGAGAAGAGTGGAACCACGAAAGGATTTTCCTCCTAAGAGTAGGAGGCACGAGGGTTTTCCCAAATGGTAGCACTTTAGTGGAAGAAGCAGCCAGCGAAATACATTTGGGGTCTAGTATAGAGTGGTTGGAAACCTCTTCAACGTCAGAGGACGTCACAAAAGCTCGGGATAGAGCGTCAGCTTTTTTGTTCTTGACAGCCGGTTTGAAGGTTATGATTAATTCGAAACGAGAAAAGAAAAGAGACCATCTTGCCTGACGAGGATTCAAGCATTGAGCAGACTGTAGATATGACAAGTTCTTATGATCCGTGAAAATCGTCACAGGGTGACGAGCTCCCTCCAACAAGTATCTCCACTCCTCTAATGCTACTTTGATAGCCAGCAACTCCTTGTCCCCGATAGTGTAATTCCTCTCCGCAGGCAGGAGACCCCGAGAGTAAAAGGCACAAGGATGGAATTTTTGTTGCTCCAATCGTTGGGAGAGAATGGCTCCTAAGCCAACATTAGAGGCATCTACTTCTAGGAAGAAGGGAAGTGTCACATCAGGCTGTCGAAGAATGGGAGCAGAGGAGAAGGACTCTTTAAGAAATTGAAAGGCTTGGAGAGCCTCAGATGACCATTGCTTAGTATTGGCCCCTTTACGAGTCAGGGCCACAATAGGAGATGCAATGGACGAGAAGTCTTGAATGAAGCGTCTATAGTAATTGGCAAAACCTAAAAAACGCTGGATAGCACGAAGAGTAGTTGGCTGAGGCCAATGTAACACAGCATTCACCTTTTCAGGATCCATTTGGAGACCAACTCCGGAGACAATATAACCCAAAAATGGAATCTGGGGCAACTCGAATGAACATTTTTCTAGTTTGCAGAATAATGAATTTTTCCGGAGTCTGGAAAGAACCTCTGCCACATGTTGGTGATGAGAAGGCAGGTCCTGTGAAAAGATCAATATGTCGTCCAGGTAGACAGCGACACATACATATAACAAGTCCCGAAAGATCTCATTAATGAAGCCCTGGAAAGCAGCGGGGGCATTACATAACCCGAAAGGCATTACTAAATATTCATAATGCCCATCTCTGGTGTTGAAATCTGTCTTCCATTCGTCACCGGACCGGATTCTAATTAAATTATAGGCACCACGAAGATCCAACTTGGTAAAGATCCAAACTCCCTTGATGCGATCAAATAACTCAGTAATCAGAGGAATGGGATACCGATTTTTAATAGTAATGGCGTTAAGTCCACGAAAATCTATGCAGGGGCGTAGTGATCCATCCTTCTTTTTTACGAAGAAGAACCCGGCTCCAGCGGGAGAGGTGGAAGGTCGAATAAAACCTCGCTGGAGATTCTCTTGGATGTTTTCAGATGTAGCTTGAGTTTCAGGTAACGAAAGTGGATACACCCGACCCCTAGGAGGAGTCTTGCCAGGTAGAAGATCGATCGGACAATCCCATGAACGATGAGGAGGAAGACGTTCAGACTGAGCTTTATCAAACACATCGGCAAATGAAGCATACTGCGGAGGGAGTCCCAGTGAGGGAGATGAGATGGAAGATTGCTGTATTTTAAGAGGAATGACTTGGGAAAGACAACGATGATGACATTCAGCTCCCCAAGACGTAACTTGAGGAGTGCGCCAGTCAATCTGGGGAGAATGACATTGAAGCCATGGAAGGCCTAAAACAATCGGACTTGTAGTAACAGGAAGAAATAAAAACGAAATCTCTTCATGGTGTAGCACACCAATCTGAAGCGTTACTGGAGACGTACTCTGGGTGATGAGACCATTGATGATACGTGATCCATCTATAGCAGTCACAGTAATCGGTGTTTTCAAAGTAATCACTGGTAGGGACCATTGATTCACTAGGGATTTAGAAATGAAATTTCCTGCTGCTCCAGAATCAATCAGTGCTTGGGACTCAAAGGATTTGGTAGCAAAGGAAATCGTAACATCAAAAGCGCAGACTTTTAGTTTCGTAGAACATGGAGAGGACTCCAGGGACCCTAACTTCACCTCTCCAGAACTAGTTAGGGCCTGGCATTTCCCGATTTCTTGGGGCAAGAATTGAGCATATGTGTGGAATCAGCACAATAGATACAGAGTCTATTCTTTACTCTTCGGTTCCTCTCCTCAGAAGTTAATTTGGAACGTCCTATCTCCCTGGGGATCACAGGAGATGAAGCTGGACGAAATTGAGGGGTTGAGCGAAGAGGTGCTTTAACTGAAGTTGTTTTTTCAGATTCCCTTTTACGAAACCTCATGTCTACACGATGGCAGAGGGAAATCAAATCTTCTAATGACGTAGGTAGCTCTTGGGTAGTCAGTGCATCTTTAATTTTATCAGAGAGCCCCTGCCAGAAGGCGTCAATTAATGCTTCAGTGTTCCACTGAAGTTCAGAGGCTAATATCCTAAATTGAATGACGTACTGGCCTACTGTACGAGAACCCTGACGTAAACGGAGAATGCTGGTCACGCGATCTGGTTCATCGACCACACTTTGGAACATAGAAATAAATTTGGCACTATCTTGTAATACTGGATCGTTCCTCTCCCACAGAGGGGAAGCCCAAGCCAGCGCTTGTCCTGAAAACAATGAAATAAGATAGGCCACTCTGGAACGATAGGTAGAAAAATTTTGAGGTTGGAGCTCAAATGAACTAAGCATTGGTTGAGAAAACCCCTACAAGTTTTGGGGTCTCCATCATATTTTGACGGAGTAGGCAGGTGAAGCGTGGAAGCCGTAGACACCTGGGATGGCACTGGGGAAACGGAGGAAAGCACAGGAGTTTCAACATTAGCTGTAACATTCTGTCCAGATGTTCCTTGGGAGGCTAACGCCTGGTAACATTGTAGTAACAGCTGTTGGCGAGCATCCTGTTGCTCCACACGGGTAACCAGATGCTGCAGCATCTCTTTAGCTGTAGGTTCCGAATCTGGGTCTGTCATGGCCTGATCTTACTGTCACGGGCACTAGGAGTCTTTACCCAGGGATCACCAGGTGATGGACTTACCAGAGTAGTATAGATGGTAATATGGTACTCTGGTAGCAGGGTGATCATGGAACAGGAGACAGCAGATGGTAGAGAATGCTCGAGGAAAGTCTATGACTAGCAGCACTGGTAATATACAGGTAGTAGTACACGAGGAACTGAATGGACAAAGGAAACGTGAGGGTAGTCAGTGGTCTGCGGTAGCAAGTTGTACCACTGCTATAGTGAGGAGGAATGTCTAGCAGAAACGAGGAGGTGATGAGAGTCAGCGGTCTGCGTATAGCAAGTTGTACCGCTGTCTATGTGAAGGCATGGAATCCAGGTGGAGGTATCCGGGAAGTCAGTGGTCTGCGTTAGCAAGTTGTACCACTGCTATGTGGAAGGATACTGGAAACAGGTGACTCGGGAAACAGGGATCAGTGGTCTGCCTCTAGCAAGTTGTACCACTGAATATATAAGTGAGGAGGAGCACGGGGAGAGGAATGCAATACAGAGTATACACGGGCACACTGAACTTGATCCCACGATGATATGCACAATATAGTAATGACTGAACAGCACTGCACAATAATACAAAGTCACAGGAACTATCCGGGCAAAAGGTAACACAGTCAAATGATGGCAATAGTCTCAGCGGATAGTAAGCTCCAGGGGAGAACAACTCAGTCCAGCAAGATATGCAATACACCAGCACAGTCAATGAGAAGTATGCATACCGTGGTTCAGGAGCAGGCTGTCAGACAGGAGTGCAGAGGTACCTGAACGGCTGGAGGCCGGCAGGATGCGAAGTCCCAGGAGGGTAGAAGTGGTAATCAAGTAGGTGCAGCGCACAGGTAGTAGACCAGCGGAGATGGGAACAAATACTCAGGAAGCAGTAGTATATAGGACTGGACACCTGGAGAACACTGACGTGTAGAGAAGGTCTAGACGAGATGAAAGCAGCGAGGCGTTGATCCGATGCAGACAGGCGAGTTGACACAGGCAGGTACACTGTAGAAGCACGGAGAGCGGATCAGCTGGCTGCAGACACGAATAGAACTGAAGGATAGCGGCAAGCAGGACACTGCAGGTACACGGAGGCAGCGGATAGGAATCAGCAGGTGCAGTCTCGATGAAACACGGGAGAGTTGAGATGAGCTGGAACTGTTGAGCACGGAGACAGCGGATAGGAATCAGCTGGTGCAGTCTCGATGAAACACAGGAGAGTTGAAGTGAGCTGATAGCTGTAGTGCACGGAGGCAGCGGATAGGAATCAGCTAATACAGTCACAATGAAACACAGGAGAGTTGAAGTGAGTTGATAACTGTAGTGCACGGAGGCAGCGGATAGGAATCAGCTAATACAGTCACGATGAAACACAGGAGAGTTGAAGTGAGTTGATAACTGTAGTGCACGGAGGCAGCGGATAGGAATCAGCTAATACAGTCACGATGAAACACAGGAGGATGGAAGTGGTCTGGAAACCACAGGAATCAGCAGCGCTGAATACACGAGGAAACACAGGAACACTTTCAGAGGCTCATAGGAATGAGACTCCAAGATCAGGCCACGAGGTATAGAACACAGGTGTTTTAAATAGGGAGTGTTGCCTGATCAGCCAATTAACTAAAAGGGACATGAACTGAAGGTTTGAAAGGGCTGCACATGCGCAGACCCTCAGGATGGTGGACGGCCACGGTTCCTAAATATACGGGAAGAAGCACTCACAGTCTGGTGAGTGACAGATATATTTGTATTCCAGGATTTGGATACAGATTGGATATTGGGAACAAAGGACATTCCTAAGAAACGGTAACATCTGGGCAGTGTGTTAGTGGTAGGGTTTATTTTCATGTTGTCGACAGAAATAGAGATGTTCGGCAGGTAGCTTTTTTTGACTTGTGGGAATATTAATAGCTCAGTTTTTGAAAGATTGAGCTCGAGGTGGTGGGAGGACATCCAAGATTAAATGGTAGAAAGACATTCAGTAATGTGGGCCAACATAGGTAGCAAGAGATCTGGGGTGTATTGATATCATTGAATGACATCTGCATGAAATTTATATTGCAATACAAAGGATCTTGTTAGGTTTCCATGAAAAGTGATATAGATAGAGAAGAGCAGAGGACTTACCACCGAGCCTTGTGGTACTCCAGCTGATAGAGGAAGCAGAGAGGATGTGGATCCAGGCACACAAACACTGAAGAAGCAGTTGGAAAAGCAGAATGAGAACCAGGATAAGACGGTGACCTGAAAACCTATGGAATCTAGTATTGTATGAAAAGAGAGTGGTCTACAGAGTAAAATGTAGTAGAGGAATACAGAAGAATTAGAATTGAGATTTAGTAGTGATCAAATCATTGACCATCTTAGTAAGTGTAGTCTTTGTGGAGTGTTGGGAATGAAAGCCTGACTGAGACTTGTGTGAGGAAAGGAAGCTTGTGGGGTGACTGTAGTTAAGCCTCTGAAGAACCGTGGAAATAAACATTAAGAAGGTGTGAAAGAAATATGCTAGTGCTTAACCTCAACTCTAATTTTTATTGCCAGATTTTCAACAATGTAAATGCACCATATGAATATCAAAACCTTTTCAAAATAGACCTAGAATATAAAAAAGATGAGCTATTAATTCATATTTTTGCCAAAGCATGTAAGCGTGCAACCTGTCCGGGAGGGCTCTCATTACCTGTGAATACCTACACTTATATTTGTGATGTAAATATTGATGCCACATTCATATCTAATGAGAAAAAAAGCAATTACTTTGTTCCTGTGCACACAGTGGCAGTTACTGAAAGGCAGCTTTTTTCTCAAATAGATTGATGACTTACAGCGCTGGAAGGTTCACACAGATAGAAATGCCAGCATCAAACAGGACACTGTAACACAAAAATGGAATGGACATAGAGCAGTAAAGTCCCAACAATAATTAAAGGGTCCAAATATCTTCCAGTTCCCTCTTCCAAGTGAGTTCCAGTTAACCAATTACAGGGTAACCATGTGAGGGACCCCCCCTGGATGTATGCTTACAAACTGGTTTCTTTAAGCACAGCACATCAGCCAGATTGTCACGGGCACTAGGAGTCTTTACCCAGGGATCACCAGGTGATAAGCTTACCAGAGCAGTATAGATGGTAATATGGTACTCTGGTAGCGGGGTGATCACGGAACAGGAGACAGCAGATGATAGAGATGCTCGGGAAAGTCTATGACTAGCAGCACTGGTAATATATATGTAGTAATACACGAGGAACTGAATGCACAAAGGACACGTGAGGGTAGTCAGTGGTCTGCGGTAGCAAGTTGTACCACTGCTATAGTGAGGAGGAATGTCCAACAGAAACGAGGAGGTGATGAGAGTCAGCGGTCTGCGTTTAGCAAGTTGTACCGCTGTCTGGGTTGAAGGAATGAAATCCAGGTGAAGGTATCCGGGAAGTCAGTGGTCTGCGTTAGCAAGTTGTACCACTGCTATGTGAGAGGATACTGGAACAGGTGACACAGGAAACAGGAATCAGTGGTCTGCCTCTAGCAAGTTGTACCACTGAATATATATGTGAGGAGGAGCACGGGGAGAGACTGCAATACAGAGGATACACGGGCACCTTGAACTTGATCCACAATGACATGTGTTAAAGGACCCGTATTTACGCCATAATTGCGCACGCTATCTTCTTCTTTTGTTCCTGGATACGCTTGTTATCTTACCATATGCATTTACGCTTTACCACGTATGACACGCCTACTTCAGACCTTTAAACCTGATTTACTGTATCACACATTTATATATATATATTATCTCCTATATCAAGACATTATAAATTCATAACCACAACGCAGATATATATGTATGAAATAGAATCTTTACTTGTACAATAATGTAATAATATAATTTCGATAACATAATCTTACACACGGTACATATAATGGATGGCATTCTGTGTGTAGGTACAATAACTTATTAATTATGCATGTGTGTGTGTGTGTGTGAACTGTGTTTATGTATCTCAGATCATCTTACAATGTAGTCACCATCCAAAATGGCTGACTTGCCATGCTTGTTGCAAACTCATGTCGTCTCACAAGGCCTCAACGTCAGGACAGACCCATAACTCATTACATGCAGTATTAGCTAGTCCACCACATATGTCCACTAACATTTCTTGTCTAGCAGAGGGGGGGGGAAGAGATCTCTACAAAACTTCCCAGCAAGAGTCTTTTCACACATCTGTTTAACTAGTAGCAATTACACACATAGGGGGGGAGGGGATGAGAGCACAGACCAGCCAGACGATTTACCAAATACAGTCAGTATTAAACTCAACAATCAGAACTTCAAGTGTTATACAATACAGTATGAATATATATCAGATATTCACAGAGAAGCCACACTATTGCTACATCAAATACAATACTATTCAAGTATGAAGTCTATTGTATTGTTACAATCAAACTCCTAAGCAAAATAAACACTTACTACAATGACATCTAATTCTATGACTATCCCATGCAACATTACTTTCTATGCTTACAGTATTACCTTAAACAAAAACCACTGAACAGCACTGCAATAATACAAAGTCATAGAAACTATCCGGGCAAAAGATAACACAGTCAATGATGGCAATAGTCTCAGCGGATAGTAAGCTCCAGAGGAGAACAACTCAGTCCAGCAAGATATGCAATACACCAGCACAGTCAATGAGAAGTATGCATACCGTGGTTCAGGAGTAGGCTGTCAGACAGGAGTGCAGAGATACCTGAACGGCTGGAGGCCGGCAGGATGCGAAGTCCCTGGAGGGTGAAGCGGTAATCAAGTAGGTGCAGCGCACAGGTAGGTAGACCAGCAGGGGAACAAATACTCAGGAAGCAGTAGTATGTAGAACTGGACTCCTGGAGGACCCTGAAGAGTAGCGATGGTCTAGACGAGATGAAAGCAGTGAGGCGCAGATCCGATGCAGACTGGCGAGTAGACACCAGCAGGAACACTGAGAAGCACGGAGAGCGGATCAGCTGCTGCAGACACGAGTAGAACTGAGGAGTAGCAGCCAGCAGGACTCTGCAGGTACACGGAGGTAGCGGATAGCAACCAGCAGGTGCAGTCACGATGAAACACAGGAGAGTAGAGCTGAGCTGGAACTGTTGAGCACGAAGAGGAGCGGATAGGAATCAGTTGTAGCAGCCTCGAGGAAACACAGGAGAGTTGAGATGAGCTGAAGACTGTAGCGCACGGAGGCAGCGGATAGGAATCAGCTAAACAGTCACGATGAAACACAGGAGAGTTAAAGAGGTCTGAGGACTGTAGTGCACGGAGGCAGCGGATAGGAATCAGCTAACAGTCACGATGAAACACAGGTGAGTTGAAGTGGTCTGAAGACTGTAGTGCACGGAGGCAGCGGATAGGAATCAGCTAACAGTCACGATGCGACACAGGTGAGTTGAAGTGGTCTGAAGACTGTAGTGCACGGAGGCAGCGGATAGGAATCAGCTAACAGTCACGATGAAACACAGGAGAGTTGAAGTGGTCTGGAAACCACAGGAGTAGGAGTGGTCTGGAAACCACAGGAATCAGCAGCGCTGAAAACACGAGGAAACACAGGAACACCTTCAGAGGCTCATGGGGAATGAGACTCCAAGATCAGGCAACGAGGTATGGACAGCAGGTGCTTTAAATAGGGAGTTTTGCCTGATCAGCCAATTAAGTAAAGGGACAGGTACTGAAGGTTTTGAAAGGGCTGCGCATGCGCAGACCCTCAGGATGGTGGACGGCCACGGTTCCTAAACACACGGGAAGAAGCACTCACAGTCTGGTGAGTGACACAGATGAAAGACACGATATCTGCATTCACTGCATTCTCCAACGATACACAATACACATGTACACAAAATAAAGGATCATAGCATAATACCATTTATTGGTCATAAAATTTTGCAATATAAAATCCACAGGTTTGGTCTGCTTCTAGGAGCGTACCTTGAGTAAAAGGATTACAGCGCACATAACAGGGTAATTACCAAAAGTTCAATAGGCTCTTACTGGCTGCCGTCCTCCTCAGGTTGTCTCAGCGTTAGTCTCCCTGCCAATCCGACGCGTTTCGAATCATTAAGATTCTTTTTCAAGGTAACAAGAAGACATCCGGAAAATCCTTATAAAATAATGGAGTACAGTCACATGGTACACATTAGCGAATCACATCCCGTTAGTCCCAATCACATGATCGCAGTCCAGATGAGTATTTCTATCCCAGAGCGAGGCTTGGCTCATTTGCGGTTCACATGCGCAGTTGAGTTCTTCCTCGTAGCTATCGTATATATGGACTTTATTTCAATCAAAGTGGGGGACATTAGCTGATTCACTTGGGCTCCCACGAACATAGTGGAAATATAAAAATATATAAAATATGTGTGAGCTAAATGTCACATACAGTAACTTGATAAAAATACACATGACAGTAAGTTAACGTATTTTACTACTACAAAACCACTATCCTTATCACAGTACCAATACTGCTTATACTCTAGATGCAATAAACCAAGGGGAGGAGCAAGATGGATCTATGCAAGTGTCTCAGGGATCATATGAACCACTTGAGTTAGAAATCTGCATTTAATCCCCTGGGTGCCAAGGTTTTCAGCAGGAAGATCCATCTCATCTCAGCCTTTGCTAATCTCTGGAGTGTGTTCTTATATCTCCAATGTGGCATAATCCGTTCCAATCCCCAAAAATTCACAATATGTTTTGGATTGCATTGATGTACATTTTTAAAATGATCAGATAAAGTATGGGTTTCTAGACCCTTTGTAATATTATTTACGTGTTCCCATAATCGGGTTTTTAGAGGTCGTGTTGTACGACCGATATATAGTAAATGACAGGAACATTCAATAGCATATATCACATCAATCATATTACATGTTATGAATTGGTATATACGATGGGTTTGATTATTCCTAGAGAAGGTGTCTAATTTCTTACAGTTTGAAGGTGTATTTTTTCACACATCCTACACGTTCCACACCGTTAGAAACCAGTACTCTTTACATTGGATTGGCCCACATCGAACGTAACACTCCTAACAATCTTATCTTTAATGTTAGGGGCTTTCCTATATATAAAGGATGGAATCTCTGGAAGATCTGCACCTATCACAGGATCTTTCTTCAAAATAGGCCAGTATTTATGAAATACATTTTCAACCTGTCTGTACGCAGCATTATACTGTGAAATAAATGACCATTCAAATCTGTTTGTGTTTGGTACTCCTTTGGTATGGTCATTATTGTCCAATTGTCGGACTGTATGTTCAGATTTCGTCAAAAGCTCTTCTCTATAACCTCATTTTTTATATCATTGATCTGATGGTTTAAAACTGCTTCTTCAGTACAATTTCTTTTAAGGCGTTTCATATGTCCTACTGGGATATTTGAAAGAAGTTGCGATGGTGATGGCTCTCATAATGAACATAACTCAGTCTATCTGTAGGTTTTTGATAAGTTTTCGTATTTATGACATTCTCTTTGATGTAGACCGTGATATCCAAAAAGTTCCCGGTCTGATTGCTTACATCAAAGGTAAGTTCAACATTAGACGTATTTGAATTAAGATGTTCAAGGAATTGTTCCAATAAATACTGCGGTCCATCCCATATACAGAAGATATCAGCTATAAAACGAGTCCATAGCACCAGATTCGCCCCCAAGCCACCCGGATCCCTCAGCCACTCTTCCTCCCACAAGGCCATAAAGAGATTGGCGTAGCTGGGGGGGAACCTGATGCCCATTGCCGTTCCGAAACACTGTAAATAATAATCATCTCTAAACCGAAAATAATTATTACTCAAGGCATATGTCAAGCATTTTCATCAGTTTATGAGTAGAGCAACATAAACTAATTTGAAATTAACTTCAAACTTGAAATGATACATTAATCAGCTGTGGAGAGCAATAGGAACAATTTTATTCAAATGACTTATGAAGGTTAATTAATGACAGTCCTAGAAAGGCTATGCAAGGGGTGAGATTAATGGATTAGGATTGCAAAGTTTTTGTACTATATAGGTTTCAAATACACCTCACTCAAATAACCCTTTATACGCTTTCTGGATGGTCTATTATACAAGATTAGGCAACATTTGCAAGCAGAGGGAAGAAAGGAAACAACTGTATTTTTAAAATGCATGACAATCTAGAAAAAGCACTGACACAGATAGGAGTGGTAGACAGAAGTATATGTGAAGAAGTCATTAGAGCTTCGAGATTTACGCCAGTGACGTTCTGCTTTACGGGACAGTTTTTGAAGATTTCGTGTTGCTTTGGTGTGCCACGGTTGACATCGAAGTCGACGTGTAGTATGAAGTGTCGCTGGAGCCACTTGATCAAGGGCCGTTGCTAAGGTTAGGTGAAAATGAGGTACTGCCATCTCAGGGGATGAGAATGTAGAGATAGGGGAGAGAAGGTGTTGGAGAGAGGTGGAAAATTGTTGAAGATTAATAGAATTAAGATTTCTACGAGTATGAGGAGGCTTGGTAGAGTTAGACAGTAGAGAGGTTAGAGCAGTGGGGGTGAGAGTGTAGCTGATAAGGTGATGATCCGAGAGGGGGAAGGGTGTATTAATAAAATTAGAAACTGAGCATAGTCTAGAGAAAACAAGATCAAGGCAGTGGCCATCCTTATGAGTAGATGATTCAATCCACTGGGAGAGGTCAAGTGAGGATGTTAGAGAGAGTAGTTTGGAAGCAGCTTTGGAAGGTGGGTTATGAATGGGGATGTTGAAGTCACCCATGATGATGGTGGGGATGTCTGAAGATAAGAAGTGAGGGAGCCATGCAGAGAAATCCTCAATAAATTGTTGGTGTGCTCCAGGGGGACGATAGATCACCGCAACACGTAGGGAGAATGGATTAAAAATGCGAATAGCATGTACTTCAAAAGATGTGAACGTGAGTGATGGGACATTTGGTAGAACTGTGTATGTGCACTGTGGGGAGAGAAGTAGTCCAACCCCACCTCCTTGTCTGCCTTCAGGTCTGGAGGTGTGGGTGAGATGGAGGCCACCATGTGAAAGTGCTGCAGGTGAGGCAGTGTCTGATTGCATGAGCCATGTTTCTGTTATTGCCAGAAGGTTGAGGTTTTTTGAGAGGAAGAGATCATGAACGGAGGTAAGTTTGTTACAAACAGATCGTGCATTCCAAAGGGCACATTTAAAGGACTTTGGAAGAGAGGGTAGACAGGTGATGTGTTTGAGGTTTGCTATAGAACGGTAGTGTTCTGATGTATGTGTGTGTGAGGAGTGTGGGGGACCTGGATTAGGTGATATATCACCAGCTAATAGAAGCAGAGTGAGCGAAAGATAGGCAAGGGGATTGTAAGATGTGTGGCCTTTTATTTTCTGGCGACAGGTGGAGGCTGTACTTGTTAGAGATAATAAATAGGACAACAGTTCATGGGTGTTAAATAGAGGTGAGTGGAGTAATGCAGGTGCAATATGAACAAATTTGTGTGTTGGTGGAGGGGTGAAAGATGACACAGTCCTAAAGATCATGCCATGAAATGAGACTAAGAAAAGCAATTTGTGAAACATTGTGATAAAAGGGGTAAAAGCAAAAAGCAAGGGTATTTTAAGAATTACCTCTTAGCAGTATTCCATATAAATAGACAAGTAGTGCTGAAATAGGCTGTGGCAGATGTTGCTTATTGCTGGGAGTAAAAGAAAGTCAAATGTAGTCCAATGTTTGTCCAACTGTGTTGTCTAACTGTGCATTTTCGTCCACTTTGTGAGAAAATCCCACTTAGTGCAGAAATCACACACGTCTAACCCCACATACGTCTCCCCATAGAATGAAGCTAAGATGTAGTCAGTCTAATTTAGGAATACACTACAGATGTGCTAATTGGTCAGCTAATCAAAGGAAAAGAAAACATTTGTGGGAAAGGATAGAGGCCAGATACCTATCATAAATTAGGCAGCAATAAAAGACTGTGCCAACCTAAGTTTAAACAGTTTCCTATCTTCATTACAAATATGGGACTACAAACACTCTGCACTGACAGACACAATACACTGCAGGATACGTCCAATACATATGTGGAATATAAAATCCCAGCAGAACATACAGAAAAAAATATTCAATGATTATCACCTGTTAATAATATAGCAATTAAGGAAAAAAAAGGTTTTTTTTCCAAGCATTACAACTATCATTATGTTCTTAATGCCTACTGTACATAAAATGCATTTTAACAGTTGCTTCTGATTGCAAAGACATGTTCTTGCATGTATACACGACCATCATCACTATTACTTGGCACTTACACCCAATCTTTAGCTGGTGCAAGTAATTCAACAGAAAAACATAAATCTTTGAGATGCCCAAAGCTTGAATCGAATGTTGCTACATGCGCTTGAGCTTGGCACACCTTTACTGTATATTGACTACATGCATACACCCATTCCTCTTCCCTCTCCACCCATGAAATCATAGGCTGACATAAAGGTCCCTTGCGCTCGAAGATGAAGGAGATGTTGCTGCGTTCAATGGTGTATGGTTTGTTTCTGAGCATGCGCATAGTGATTTTATTGACAATATGGCACCTATCAGCAATTACATTCCTTGATGACTAAGGCCCGCTATGTGCACATTCAAAACTGTCTCCGTTAACTATAGCCTTACGGATTATGGAGATCAGACCTGGACTAAAGGGGGGCCTGCCCTGTTGGTGCTCTGCTTCTTACTTGCTGGGCACTCGCCCATGACCAGCCCCAATGCACTGCATCATGGATCAAAGAATCGTTCACCTACTACCACCACCTCCCCGACTCTTCCATCTCCTCTTTTTTCAATCTTCACCCCTCTTATCTGCTCTACACACTGGACACCAGAATATTTTTCTCAAGGATGTTGTAAGTATATGAGGGTGGGATTCAATGATGTGATCTCATGAATTAAATAAATATATATATATATATATATATATATATATATATATATATATACACACAGTATATATTTATATATTTATTTAATTCACAAGATCACATTAATGCACCCCCTATATATATAGCAGAATGGTACTGCCTGCTCCAGTTAAAAGATCTGCCCATGTGTGCTTCAGCTAGTGCCCCCCGGCTAACCAGACAACAATACAGTGTCAGCTAATTGCGGATAAGCAGTGAAGGCAAGCAAGACTTCAATCAAGATCGGGGCTGAAGAGGGCTGTTGGACGATAGAATTATCGTTGCCATTACAGGAAACAGGACTGATAAGTGTATCACACTAAGGAAAAGCAAGGACCTGAATAGGGAGCTCCCTATTCAGGTAGTTAAACGCTGCGCTTGTGTCAGACACACAGATTGTTTTCCCTAAAGGGTTAAATTGTTAGTTTTTTTATGGCCAATGAGGTGATTGGGGTGGAGTCTGAAGACGTGCTGATAATCCTGTGTGAGAAGGTGTTGCTCCTCCTTTCTACTTGTGGAACCCAGGGTTTATCGGGTCATCACATTTGGATGTGGGGACATGAAGGGATTTCCTTATATTTCCCCAAAAAAGAAGGACCCCATAGAATGAGCACCTTCGAGGTTTTGTAAGGTTTTTACCTTTATATGGGTGGCTTCCTTCCCTCACCCCGTCACCGGCTGCTCTGCTTGTTTCTTCACGGGTATTTCCCGCCATATGTTGCTTGCCAACAAGATACATCAGGATTAGTAGGTTTTTGTTCGTCACTCTGGGTCAGATCTGTTCAAGAATGGGTGAGGTTTTTTTGTTATGTGTTGGAAGCCTTATGAACCTGGGGATTTTGTTTTATTACAAATCTAGGTGCGACACCAGTACAAGTTTGGGTCTTTGACCATTCATTTGTTTACTGGGCTGACAAACAACCAGCAGCGCAGGATTCGTGCCCCATCCCAGTAAATGTACAATGGATTGGTAGGAGGGGAATGTGTTGGCCCAATTTTAAAAGGATCATCTTGGATAAAATAGCAGTGAGCCATGCCCTGGACATCTTGATTATACACCTTGGTGGTAATGACCTTGGTAACGGAAAACCATTGGTCTGATTTTGAGTACCATTGATGATCTTAAATTTATTGGTAATGCATGGCCTGCTATGAGAATTGACTGGTCCCACATCATTTCTCGTTGGAACAGGAGAAGTGTACGTATCAGTGTCATTATGGATGATATGAGGCGGCAGATGAATAGAGCCGTTTTAAAATATTTGAAAGGTGCAGGTGGTTGGGCAATCCCTCACCCTGCAATTAAGTTTTGTGATACTCACCTTTATAGGCCGGACGGGGTCCACTTAACAGATATGGGTCTTAGCATGTTCATGGAGCAAATTTACACATGTTTGGTGGCGTTACTAGGGTCATATGGTGGCAGGCTGTGTTGGCAGGAAAGCGGTGCAGGCAGCGGTTAATACAGGGCGCAGTTAGTTTGGTTGGCCGCAGTAGTCATCCTCCCTTCGATACTGTCCTTTTAGGAGGTCACCTTTGTAGGTGCCCTGGGTATCGTTTTAGTAAGCGTACCCGTGAGGCCAGAGGGGGTGGAGTCTCTCTGACACCATAAGGTTGTACTGTGATATCAAAATGGTTTCACAGCAGTACACAGAAAACCAGGACCACCAAGCTGCTGCTGGCACCAGTCATGGTGATAGTAATCCCTCTACGTCATCTACTAAAGCCTATGTTAGAGTGCATAGTGTTTTTAAGTCAGGGAAACAAAAATGTAAAAAAACAACTTTACCTTGGTAAAGAAAAAAAGACCTGTAATCCAGACAATGTTATCTGTAGAAAAAAATAAAATTGCTAACATGCCATTCTACACATGCAGTGGCAAGGAAAGAATGAGGCCTTCGCCTTTCTCTATGAGTGTGAGTTCTGCAACTATCACTGTGGCATCTTCTTGTAAGGTGAGTCATGACCAAGCAAGACCTTGTCATTCGGACTCCAAAAGTGGTGTCCAAATACTTTTATGTGTAAAAGCCGAGCTGGAAGAAAACAGTAAGGCATTAGAGGAAAATGTATGTTCTGATTCAGAAATTACACAAATCCCTGAGGAGAGTTTATCCATGAGTGCTATGTGTATTCCTGACCTGTCTAATAGTGTACCCATAAAGAAAGCCTCTTTCAGTATTTCTACAGATGTGTGCATGAACAGCTCAAGTGTAGCCAATGATACACAAATTGAGGATGCCACTTTGAATTGCAACAGGATGAGGGGGATATTTGTGTAGCTGACGAGGACGCTAATGAGGATGTTAATGAGGATGATGTTGTTTGTCTAAGTCCTGCCCCAGTGGAAGCATTTCTTGCACGTGATAAGAAGAAGGCCATTGTCATGCCTGGGCATAAAACCCAAACAATCTACCTCTTATGTGTGGAATTATTTTTACCCAAATCCTGACAACATTTGTCTAGCCATTTGTAGCGTTTGTAAAGTCACAGTCAGTAGAGTTAGGGAAAATCAGAAACTTATGCTAAACATATAACAGCAAGCAGTCCATCATCAGCTGGGTCCCTTCTCTCAGCTAGATCCTGATGCCTGCAATCTACACCCACAACACCGTCCTCGTCAATATCCTCAGTAGCGATCGGAGTTAGTCCTGCATTTAAGTTGCTAAGGCTAGATGACTCCTCCACTATCCTGGATTCCTCAGAAGAATTCTTGAGCGTTAGTCCCACTGCTGCTGCTGCTGGGGGTCAATCTTCATCCCAGAAGCAGACCAAGCACCAGACTAAAAGCAGTTTACAACAATTGACTGTTAAACAATCCTTTGCAAGAGGAAGCAAGTATGAAAGCTGTCACCCAGTCGCAAAGCGGAACACAGACGCCATGGCGACTATGCTAGTATTAGATCTGCGTCCAATATCTACTATTAATGCAGCTGGTTTTAGACAATTACTTGTGGTGTTGTGTCCCTGTTACTAAATTCCATCATGACACCATTTAACTAGAAAAGCTATTCCCCACCTCTACCACAAGGTTCATAAAAATGTAATTATTGAGCTACAAAATGCCATTCTACCCACTGACCACTTAACCACAGATATGTGGACAAGCGGAACTGGGCAAACTAAAGATTATATGACTGTGACGCCCCACTGGGTTCGTGATTCGCCTTCACCAGCCGTAACAGCAGCAGCATGTACCCAAGTACATCTTACTTTTCAGAGGCAGGCAACTCTGTGTATCACCAGTATTAAAGTAATTCTATCATTTTCAAATAAGCATTGCATAGGCGATTGTATTGTGTTTCTAACGCACAAAGTGATTTATTTTAGCAGATGTAAATAGTCAACAATTCAATACATTATTATATTATGATACAGCACAGTACAGCCAATACCAAAAGATACATACATACCGCTGCTATTGCATGCGCTCGCTGCGCTAACCACGGGCACCCCCAGGACAGTGTTTCACCCTTGAATACTGTGATCAGTGTAGACTGAGGCTGGTGGGGGTGCAGCTATGATTATATATAAAGTCAGTGTTACACAGTGAACAATAGAGATGACGTAGCTTGCTTTTATAGGTCCAGACAAGGGTGGTTGAAGGGTAAACAGGTCATAGGCTGATTCAATCTAAGGAATCCAAAGGTGGGGGTCATCTCTCCAGGGGATGTGCTCCAGTTAAAATGAGTTCATTAGCATATCACATTCTGATATCAATTTTGCTATTTATTCCCTAACATCAATAACTAGAGTATGCAATATGCAATCTTTTCGGCGATGGAACCGGACAGTTGCTGATGAATAGGGGATTAGTAGGATATCATACATGACACATTTCCCATAACCTGAACCTTAGATAACACTAAAGTGTACATATAATCATAATATATAAACTAATAATAAACCAAATACTGTCTGCTCATAAATTACTGTGTAATAGATCCAATATGAATATGAACTACATAAATAACTAAATGATGTCATGCGAGTGTGTGCGTGCGTATTTTACCGTGCGATCGCCGTATGCCACGTGTAGCGTGGCATACTGAGTGCAATCGGCCAATAAAACAATATTAACCAATATACTTTTGTTCATCCAATTATACGACTTCGACAGTTCCACCCTTTGATAGTACAATAAACTATCACCTTAAAGATGTTATATGCAGGACCTGAGTACCACGTTTCATTGCTATGTAATGCAAATCCCCCTTGGGGTATGACCACGCTGTTTGTAGATGTAAACAAGTTATCATAAGAGAGAGTCTTAATCCTCAAAACGATTTCTTCCTTTACTATAGACCGTACACTTCTGGAGCTTGGAGATAACCTTTTGTATGCCCTTCAAGGGTGCAATAAAACACGTAATACATTATTTGGAAAGGTACAAGGTACAATAGAACATGTATCAGCTATACAGAATACTCTACTACAGTTCTTCAAGTTTAACAGGTTCATCTGTTCAACGCATGTCTTTAAGCTCAGAATACATTTAAACACTTCATGTTCATCAATAGCATCATCCTATGTCTATCAATAAATGCCATATACAATCTCCTTCAGCTTGCGTTAATATACACATTTCTAATAATGTCCTCAGTTCTTTTCATCAACACTTGTGGGCGGGCTATTGTCTGTTCGTTCTTCCCAGTCTCCCAATACTCAGGTTTAATATTGGGATTCCAGACTAAGGAACCTAGGTGTTGTACTTTCCCACTAGTGACCTCCCACCCATAATTCGGGTACCTCAAGAATATTTAGTGGAAAGAGAACTAGTCCTACTTGATATAATCACTGAGGCACGTGAAAGCATGCCCAGCACTTTGTTTAATCTAAAACCTTACCCTCCCAAGAATGATAATCATTCTCAAGGATGCCTGCTCAAGTCCGAATATTACTGGACTGGCATCGCTGGGTGTACCTCTTTTTTTATTATGGGGTCAACGTACTTACGGACGTAATGCTACTCAGACAATAGACCCTCGCACTTTCTCCAAGCTCCAAGGTTTCCAAATTTTACTTTACCTCTGAATTGAATAGAGTAATTGGCTGGACCGATTATGCTACTAACTTCTCCTTCATCCCCAATACCTCATTATCATTACCTGAACCAGTCTCTGTCACCTGCCAATAATTAAAAGAATTGACCGTCCTGAGAAGAGAATGAAATGAGAGAAACACAAAAACAGGAAAAACTACAACTTCATGCTGGACAACTGTCTTAGCCTTTGGCTCAGGTGCTATTAACTGCATTCGAGGCCTTCCAGAACAGATTCATGAGTGCCCTTGGACCCTTCTCTGAGTGTTGGCTCCTCTGCAGTGGATGGTATGGGCACCAGTGTGTCTCTTCTACCCTTGAAGCCGTGATGCTGGTAGCCTACACCTGGTACCTGACTGTCAAATAACCTGAGCCTAAGAAATTACTGCTCCACAACTTACTCTCCCGATCCAACATCCTGACAGTTAGTGTGACTTTTCAGGAAACAGTGTTTTGGATGTTCTTGGTTGCTGTCTCACTATTTACCTTCTCTCAAGGTCTAACCTAGCCTCCCAGTTACAATCTCATCTCACGAGGGGTCAAGAACATTTCAAAAACTGACAGGTTAAGGGGCTGCCCAGGAGTGATCTTTTGGTAGCAGGGAAGGACTAGTGGCCAAAGCTATCAGTCACTTCAATCAAGTTCCAACTCTTATTCTATTCAGTTCGTTCTACAGAGTACCTTTACTTTATGTTCACACTGGTTTGTGGCTAATCCAAAGTATGTGATTTGCTACCACTACTCATACATTATGCATCTATTATCAGTAACATGAATACCCCTATCACCGATTATAACTCTAGGGCTATCACATTGAATAACAAAAGCTTTGAGTATGACACAGTAATACATTAGACACATTTCAATACACCTTTACCCAGACATATTTCATTGGTACACCAGTGTATACTTGAGGATCCTGCATGGTGGTAATTGGATGACGTGGATTTGTTTTACCTGGAGAAAACCCCATCTGCAGGAGGGATATGGGATGGCTCTATTGGTATCATTTTCCTGACATTCTTCTTAATCAAGATAGGACGTTGCCGTCCTACTAGCTTGAGACGAAATGTCTGGTGCACCCCAATATACTCTTACCAGCTTGCACATACCTTCTGTACCCAGCTGAGCCAGACTATTTGCTGCCTCCTCTGGGTCTGGGAGATACACTCTGGAAGCTACTGGTCTACCTTGTCCATCTCTCCAGGGTCCGCCAGACTCCTCACCCATATCTCTTCACCTTCCAGACAGTTTATTCCTCAGGTAACACAAATCTTCATATATTAACCAATATGTGTATGCGTGCATGTGTGTGTGTGTGTGTTCACATTTTAAAACTAAAACAACGAAAAACAAAACAAAACATAGATTTGTTAGCTGTCACATAAAACCGTGCTGTCTATTTGACAGCTATGTTCACCCTGGTGTGACAGCCATGTATGGTCGTGTGTGTAAGTGTGGACTTTACTAGCAGCTACTTCACTTGGTAACTGTGTCACTGTATAAAGTCCTCTATGTAGTGTCCTACTCATGTGCTGGTATTGTTGAAAAAGATTTCTCAGTCACCTCAACATCGCCCCCTAGACTAGAAAAATGCTGAAGACCAATGTATATCAATCGATTTTCCCTCTGCCAACTCACATGTCATTCTCAGTACCTCACATTCAGCTACTTGACTAAGTGAAAAAACCAGAGGGGTCTATTTCTATAACACTTTCTTCAAATATAACAGTATCCAGTACATGTCTGTCTAACAGTGAAAAAAAATATAAAACACGAAAATTCTACATTTTCTAGGGTTTCACATTATTTTGTATCTTGTGGCACAAATCCTACTCCAATGTTCTACACAGAGATGCATATCTGTATGCTTAACCTCTAGCAATCTTCTGTCCTCCTGTCCTCCCCACCCTTTGTGCATCCATATAAAGGCACTTTTTTGTACAGGAGGCACGAACCACAAAAAAAACATAAAAACAAAACAAAACAGATATGCAATCTATAAAATATGAATCATATTTCCACAACAGAAACTTCCTGCTTAAAATCAGCAGTTTCTATACGCATGAAAACAAAACCCCTGACTGTTTCTGTGACTCATGTCAATCTAGTGTGTGTATCCCTGAATTTGTCTTATGTAAAAAAATAAAAAATATGTCTTAGCCCCATTGATGAGACTGTGTCTGTTTTTATCTCTACCAGAGCAGAGAGCGAGAGAGAGAGAGAGAGAGAGAGAGAGAGACTAGCATAGATGTAAAAAAATGAGAAATAAGAAAGCAATGAATAATAGGAATACAAAGATTTGAATACAAAGGTTTGAAAACAAACATACATGCAGAAAGGGAGATTTTACAACACAAATGACATCTGGATTGGACTCTATGGGGAAAATGGCTGTATTCATTCCACTAATCCCCTTAGCTATTTGCTAAACTATGACCCCCTCCCCATACTTGACTATGGGGTCTTAAACCAACCGTGCAATCCTGTGTCGTCCGTCATTTGTTCATTAAGAACTCAGTATCACATTGACCACATACCTTTTCAACGGACTTTCTAACTTATGGCAGAGAAATATAGAAGTTAACTCTTAATGACTCATCTGAGATACATAAAACGATATTTTTGGAGAGAAGTATGTACATACTTCATTTTTGGATAATGATTCTCGGCCAAACAAATTATCATGAGTCACTGCAGCCTGAAACAAAGAGTGTTCCAATGATCCATTGTTAATTAGTATTTCAAGAGTAATCTTTCTATTTCTCTACCTCACCCTTTTAAACACTGAGTCTATATTTCTTCTGCGTACCCTTTATCTGTGAGAGGAAAACAAGATAGTTATCTTAAAACAGCAACAAAACAAACATTTCCATTCTTTTCCCTCAGCCAGCGATTAGGAAAGCAAGCATGTGACAACCTAAAACAAGCAAAATCAACAAAGATTACCTTTTAAATCAGTTTTTCTTTCTAAACCTGCACACTGATACTTACCACAGATTAAATCCCACCTGGTTGTAGGACTACAGGTCTGACCTGAACTCTAGGGTTGGCTATAGTTCTCCCTCAAGGCATTGGCTGTTATGAGGTGTACAGGCAACTGTTGAGAAGCCTCTGAGACTTGTGTGTCTCTTTGGGTGTCTGTGTGATTCCCCCTTAGATGGGCCAAGTCTCTTTGCTTCCGCTCTTGTCATTGTACAGTCCTTTGCTTGGTGTCCCGTTTTAGCGCATCTAAAACACTTCCTCAACTCATGTTGTTTCTTTTCCTTAAACCAGGTGTTATTATGCTGTGGTTGTGTGTGCCGTCCCTCTAGTGCTTGGATACTCACCATCATTAACCTATCACTTAGTGTCTCTTTCTGTTTATTTATATTCTTATCATGTTCTATAGCTGACTCCCTGAGAACATCTACAGTGATCCCTCTCCAGTACGGTAATGAAGTTTGCACCCTTGTTTTCAAATTTTCTCTGAGGCCATCCATTAGAACTGAAACAGCAACCTCCCTGTAGTGTACATTATCCTTTATGTCTGATAACCCAGTGTTTTTGGCCATCGCTATCAGAGCCCTAGAAAAATAGTCCACTGCATTTTCACTATTCTGTTGTTTGATAGTGAAAATTTTACTCCAGTCCACTACCACAGGAAAGTATATGGCCAACTGAGAGATTATGCGTTTAATATTTTCCTGATTATCATCATCTGTTAAGGACTTCTCTTCCTCCAACATACAATCCTTAATAAACATTTGTATATCAGTACCGGAAGGAAGACACGCCCGAAACACCACTCGCCAATCTTTATTAGTTGGCTCATGTGCATAACCTAAATCACTAACAAATTTCTGACACTTGGCTAAATCTTTCCTAGGGTCTGGGAACTCAGACATGATTGCACGCAGTTCAGATCTAGTCCATGGACAATGCATTTCTACATGTCTTATGGGAACTATGCCATCTCTGTCCGTCTTCCCATTGGGAACTGCTATTGTGCGGACAGGATGCAAACCTACTAAATCACTACATTCTGAACTAGTTGCGGGAATTGCTGTTGCAGTATAATGGATGTCTCCCCTTCTATTAATCTCTAAATTATTCTCACCAATTTCAGCCGCTGCCCCTACTGGTGGGACCATTCACTTTCCTTGTTCAGGTGGTGCACCGTATGCTACATAAAAATCCACATACTACCATATCACCGTATACCCTGTATACTACCTATAACACCGTATGCTACATAAAAATCCACATACTACCATATCACCGTATACCCTGTATACTACCTATTCCCACACCATATACAGCTTAGAATACTGTATATTACCTATAACACCGTATGCTACATAAAAAATCCACATACTACCTATTAAACTGCACCGTATGTTACATAAAAAAATCCACATACTACCTATAAAACTGCACCGTATGTTACATAAAAAATCCACATACTACCTATAAAACTGTTCTTATTTTAAATACAACCTTGCCCATCCAGTCCCCCTGGTCAGGCAGCAACCGATATCTCTGTCTTTTCAATAGTAAATCACCTCTTTGTCTGTCTTCAACAGTATGCAAATTCTTCCCTTATCTATCTCTTTTCAACAGTATGCAAACTCTTCTCTTATCTTTATGCATACCATTCACATACTACCTTTTGTTTTCTGCTCAGAAAATAGATTTCCCAATCAATGGTAGTTTTACAGAGGTTTTAACAAATGCTTATAAAACAGACTATGAACATATTAACACATATGTAGACTATGTTACATATATAACAGACTATGAACATGATTGTTTAAACACGTGGTAACAATACCCGAAGTTCATACACGCTAAACAGGAAGCCCACATACACTAGGCAATGCAATACCCTTTAAAACGCAAAATGACAATAAAAAGAAACATTTTTCTTTCTTGTCCCTAGATTCAAATTAGCGTTCCTTCAGTTTATGCAACAACGGACATTCGGCTTCGCAACACAAAGTGAACCACAGGTCTTAAACACATTGCGTTTTTTCCCGTATGAGACGCGTCCGTCAACCCACCCTTTGTTGAGGAACCGAATATCGTAAGCGTTGCATACCTGCCGATAACGTAACTCACCTCCGAGCCCCCAAATTATTA
The DNA here is from genome assembly GCF_038048845.1 of Mixophyes fleayi. Lineage (NCBI taxonomy): Eukaryota > Metazoa > Chordata > Amphibia > Anura > Limnodynastidae > Mixophyes > Mixophyes fleayi. The sequence continues at coordinate 250,540,455 of NC_134405.1, forward strand.
AAGTAATTCTATCATTTTCAAATAAGCATTGCATAGGCGATTGTATTGTGTTTCTAATGCACAAAGTGATTTATTTTAGCAGATGTAAATAGTCAACAATTCAATACATTATTATATTATGATACAGCACAGTACAGCCAATACCAAAAGATAAATACATACCGCTGCTATCGCATGCGCTCGCTGCGCTAACCACGGGCACCCCTGGACAGTGTTTCACCCTTGAATTCTGTGATCAGTGAAGACTGAGGCTGGTGGGGGTGCAGCTATGATTATATATATAAAGTCAGTGTTACACAGTGAACAATAGAGATGACGTAGCTTGCTTTTATAGGTCCAGACAAGGGTGGTTGAAGGGTAAACAGGTCATAGGCTGATTCAATCTAAGGAATCAAAAGGTGGGGGTCATCTCTCCAGGGGATGTGCTCCAGTTAAAATGAGTTCATTAGCATATCACATTCTGATATCAATTTTGCTATTTATTCCCTAACATCAATAACTAGAGTATGCAATATGCAATCTTTTCGGCGATGGAACCGGACAGTTGCTGATGAATAGGGGATTAGTAGGATATCATACATGACACATTTCCCATAACCTGAACCTTAGATAACACTAAAGTGTACATATAATCATAATATATAAACTAATAATAAACCAAATACTGTCTGCTCATAAATTACTGTGTAATGGATCCAATATGAATATGAATTACATAAATAACTAAATGTTGTCATGGAAGTGTGTGCGTGCGTATTTTACCATGCGATCGCCGTATGCCACGTGTTAAAACAATATTAACCAATATACTTTCGTTCATCCAATTATACGACTTCGACACCAGCTTCACTAAGTGGCATACAGCTGACAATCTCATACAAAAACTAAGGGATGTCATTGCAACATCGCTTATCCCGCTTGGACTCTTCTCAGGATATGTCATTTCTGATAACGCCACCAATATTGTGAGAGCATTACAGTTGGGTGAATTCCATCAAGTAGGTTGTGTGTTGGAGAGCTCCTGCAAAGCCAAATTAGCTTCCGTTTGATCCAGCAAGGAAGGAGGATCTTGGGGGAGGCAAGGAGGAAAGCCCCCAGGCTCCCAGGCCTAGTGCCTCCAGAAGGCCCAGCTTAGATCCAGGGTCTGGAGTGGGTTCCACTCCCAGTCAGCCTACTACCAACTTGGCTGGGAGTGTGGAATGCCCTAGCCTTATGAAACAAGCAGATCCCCAGGCAGAATTTCCCTGCATGAAGCTGAATGCAGTGATGTGGCCAGCCTGTGACAAAAATTCTGCTATGCACCGTGTCCCCAGTAAATCAACTGGAGGACAGTGGGCATGTGTGCCAGTGATACCAAACAAGGCACCCCCGGCAGATATGGGTGAGTCCCTAGTGGAGACACAACTGAGGGCCAACAAAGAACGTATGACCATAGAAGACAGTGTGGTGGCCGTTAAAATGGGTGAGAAGGCCCAAAAGGAGGCAACAGTTTCTGTGGTTAGCGGTGCGGTGGCTGGTATAGGAGAGGCGGATGTTGACCCAGGAGAAGTCGGCTTCATCAGAGTCAGGTAAGCCGATGATGAAGAAGAGGACCCGGAGCTTTTTCCCGCGGCCTAGTAGCTAGAAATAACTTGTTAAAAGAAAGTACCTATATGGCACTGAGAAGAAAACTTGGATTCTTGAATTCTGGTCAGGGGGATAGTGGGGAGATCCCCCCGGTGAAGGCTCAAATGAGAGAGATACAATATGACCGGTATGCTTCCTTGATTCTGGAGAGGGACTATGGGAAGTACCATTCGCCTGACCCCTTCCAGAGCTGTAGGAACTCGGTAGATTTTAAGGAGGTGAGAGGTTTGCGCGATGCTGAGGGTGCCCTTAGGGAGGATAAGGAGGGCATCCTTGGTGTTGTGCGGTCTTTCTACTCCGATCTCTTATCGGAGAAGTCACTTGTCAGAGAGAAGATGGACCGGTTTTTGAGGGAAACTCCTGGCCTTGGAGATTTTAGCGGCTTGCTTGAGTCCTTGGGTGATGAAATAACGGTGGATGAGGTCAGGATGGCGATAGATGGTTTATCTATCAAGAAAGCCCCAGGCCCAGATGGCCTTACATCTGAGTTCTTTAAAATCTTTGGGGACATTCTGGTCCCGTGTCTCGTGGAGGTCTTTAATGAGAGCCTGGGCAGAGGTTTATTACCTCCCTCCATGAGGGTCTCTGCCCTTATCTTGTTGTCCAAGGGGAAAGATCAGTCGTGTATTGAGAACAGGCGCCCATCGCTCTTCTCAATACTGACAGGAAGATTCTGGCGAAGGTACTTTTTAATAGAGTGATGCAGGTTTCCGTCCGGTTACTCTCTCCTTCTCAGCACTGCACTGTGAAGGGTTCAAGCAATTTCAGTGCTGTCCTGGCGGTGCGGGAGGCCTTTGAGCGGTGGGGGAGGTACCTTTTAGCATTAGATCAGTCGAAGGCCTTTGATAGGGTAAATCATGAGTACCTTTGGGCTCTGCTTCTGTGGTATGGTCTTCCGGTTCAGGTGGTGAATTGGCTCTGTACTATTTATAGGCAAGCCGAGAGCTTCCCTCTTGGTCCGGAGTGTCTTTCGAAGGTAGTGGCCTACGCTGACGATGTTACTGTTGTCTTGTTGAGTTCCGCAGAAGCTGAGGAGGTAACAACTCTGGTCTGCGGGTATTTCGAGGCCAGTGGCTCATTAGTAAACCAGGAAAAGAGTAAAGTTTTCTGGATGGGGGAGCAGGGTTGTGAAATCAACCTTCCAGACAGTCTTCCCCGGGCTAGTGAGAAGATCAAAATTTTAGAGATTCATTTCGGCCCTGGCGATTATGCCAAGCAAAATTGGGAGTTAAGGCTGGAGGAAGCTTCCCGGAATGTAGAGAGCTGGAAGAGGTGGAAACACTCTCTCCGGGAAAGGGTGGACCTGGTCAAGACCTTCCTGATCCCGTTATTCCTGTATATCAGCTATGTGTGCCTCTTGCCAGAGTCTTTATGGTCTAGGGTTTATGCAGTTTTCTTCCAGTTACTCTGGGGGAATAGGCTGAACCTGGTCAAGCGGGCTGTGACCTACCGACTGAGGAAGGATGGTGGCCTGGGTATGATTAACCCAGTGCTCTTCTTTATGTCAACTTTTCTGAAATTACACCTGAGTAGTCTCCTAGTTGAGACCCCTCCTCAGTGGGTGGGGGGCTTCAGGGTATGGGTGGATCCCATCCTCAGTGCATGGTATGGGGGGGGGCGCTGTGAAAAGTTTCAGGGTCCGACATGGGTATCTCCCGACCTATGTTTCCTTGGGATTGAAGGTGACAAGGCGTTGGGGCCTGGGGGCAGGGGAAGTCGGGAGCTCTTCTAGAAGGGAGCTGGAGAAGAAAGTCCTGCACTCCCACTTCTGGGTTCTGCTGTCACTGAGGGACTGCCCAGGTGATGTGAGTTCGGTGGGGCTTTCCCTGATTAATTCAGGGAGAATCCCATTGAAGCTTTGGGACATTGCCTGGCTCTCCTTTCACGGGAGACTTTACGTGAGAAGGAACCTCATGTACAGAAATGCTGATGATCGTGGTTGCCCACGGGAGGAATGTCTCGGGGTGGAGGAGACTATGGACCATTTCTTGCTTCAGTGTCCCTTTAACGTAAAGGTTTATGAAAGAGTTTCCAGGTCGCTGGGGATCCCCTGCCTTTCGGGGCTTAGTTAGCCTGAATGGGTTTACGGGGCATTCAAGGCCAGATGGAGGGTTTTTGATTTCTGCACCCTTTTTTTAGTCTAGTGGTCAGATATTTCACGTGGAATGCATGGTGTCAAGTGTCCATCAGGCATAAAATCCTTCCCTGTTAAGAGGTGGTGGGTAACATTCTCCACGAGGTGTGGAAACTGAAGGGTATGGAGAGACGTCGGATGTCCAATGCCAACTGGCTCAGGCTGTGGCGGGGCCTGAGACCTCCTTAAGGAGGTCAAAGTCTGGCACTCTCTTTTCTAAATGGCTTTTCTCGCTGTCCTTTCACTCCCCTAGATTTTGAAAGCTAAGTATATTTTCAAGTATGGCTTACATGCACCCACAGCTTGTTTCTTTGTGGTGGTGTTTGTGTTAGTAAGTTGAAATACGTTTGGAAATTAGTTTCGGTTTAGTGGTGGCACCCTCTTGTTTTATGTGTTTTATCTTTTTGTATATTTATATTTATATTTAGGTTGATGGACTTTCCTGTGAGCAAATAGCCCCCCTTTCTTTGGTCTTTGAGTTTAAACCTGATATTTTAAGAGAAGAAGGTGCCCCCCTTGTAGAGTTTTTGTAATAATGTGTTGCAAGATCATTTAATAAAAATATTTCCATCACATTCCCTGTTTTGCTCATACAATAAAATTGGTGGTGCAGAGCTATTTAAAAATTGACAGGGACGTACAGAAGATGCTGTCTGTGGCCCGTAAAATGTCTGGACATTTCCGGCATTTGGTAACAACATTGCAGCAGCTACAAGTGCAATTTAATTTGCCCTGCCACCAACTGAAGCAAGAGGTGGTAACAAGGTGGAATTCCACCCTGTATATGCTTCTGCGGAAGGAGGAACAGCGAAAAGCCATCCACACTTACTCCACAAGCCATGACATTGGGAAAGGAGGGGGAATGTATTTTGCTCAAGCACAGTGGAGAATACTTTCCGTGCTGTGCAAGGTGCTGAAAAAATTCGAAGTAGTTCCCTGTTAAGTGAGTTAAGACACTGCTAACTTAAGTCAAGTTATTCCCTTAATTAGACTTTTGGAAAAGCAGCTTGAGAAACTGAAGGAGGAGATTAAACAAATCAATTACACTAAGTATGTTGGACTTGTAGTTCAAGTACTTTATTCACTTTGCCAGGATCCAAGAGTTATCAAAATCTTGAAATCGGTTTAAGAGCTATGTCTTCTCTTTGTTTCCAACTGACCCAAAGAGATGCAAGGAGCTCCTGGTGAGCAAGATGACAGCTCAAGTGTTACGTGACAGGACGGTGTCTCCTCCTTCAGTTTCTCACTCAACTGCTGCTCGGTAACAATGTAGCTTTCCCAAGAGACCCAGGGATGATACAGATAACTCAGCACAACGTTTTGACATCTGGTCTGGTCTAAAAGAATTGACCAAAAAATGTGACACCTCTGCCGTAACGCCACCTGATCTGACTATCAACATCCAAAGGATGGTGGAGGAGTATTTTGCACGACAGCATAGAAATTGACACATCAGACAGTCCCTTTATATACTGTAAGTATAAAAAGGGAATCTGGAGACCCATGTGCCAACTCGCTTTGCGCTGCCTAAGCTGCCCACCCTCCAGTGTGTACTCGGAAAGAGTTTTCAGCACAGCCGGGAACCTTGTCAGCGATCTGTGTAAGCTACTTCCTCAAAATGTGGAAAAGATGATGTTCATAAAAATGAACTTCAATTTCGACGAGGAAGGCCTTTGCCGTCAATTACATCAAAATATTGAGACTTCTGTAATGGTGGATTCCAGCTGTAATGAATTAATAATGTGTGAGGATGATGTACAAACTGATAAGGGTGAGGATGAGGCTGAGGATGATGACAACAATATCTTGCCACAGTAGAGTTCAATAACAGCACTGTTACCTTAGCTGCCTTAATCCCATTGTTAGCTTGTTTTGTGGGGGCCCAAACAAACCAATCACATCAGCCCCAAAAGTGGCACTTCTTGTCGCTGAAGTGCTTGGTTTGTTAAAGTGTGCATGTCTTTTTTAAGATCCAACATAATCTTAGACACCCATTGATGATGCAGATGGCTCAGCACAACATTTTGACATCTGGTCTTGTCTACTGTAAAAGAATTGACTAGAATTAGTGACACCTCTGCTGTAATTCCACCTGATCCTACTATCAACTATCAACATCCAAAGAATGGTGGAGAATTATTTTTAATTCTTTTCAACGGTATAAAGACAACAGTTTTATTAACAAAGAACAACGTTGCTTGAAGAAGTCATGTAAGCATGGATGTCTAAATAGATGTGTATATGTATTAACTTCCACTTTGCTGCTGTTTCATCAGTATTGCACAAAGTTTGTTTGTAATCTGCACTTTACGTCAAAGGTACCTAACTATATTATAATTTTTTGTGAATTGGGGCTGATTCGAAGCTCAGTGATGAACTTGCTTTTTGCTATTAATTACCAGTGCTCTTTTTAGTGCATTGTCTGGCACCCTGGATTGGTCTGGATCCGATAAAAGCACTCATACCGGAGGGGGGGGTTCAGTGCTCATCGCCATGTATTAGCTGTAGAATTACCACAGTTATCCAAGGAAAGGGTGAAGCGATCAAATGCACCATAGCTGATTTCATGATCCAAGGACAATTCCATTTTGCACCACTTTTCTTTACTGACACTGCTGCGTGGCAATGCTTCCTAGATGTTCTAGGAACTGTCGTGTGCTTGAGTCATTGCTCTGTCGCTTAGCAACCAGCCAGAAAAAAAAAATAGGGATTTTAGAAAAAAATCGGAATTCAAAGCAAAATCCAAAACCAAAACACACAAGGACGTTTTGCCAAAACCAATACCAAAACACGAAGTTAATCCAGATCCAAAACGGGGGTCAGTGAATATCTCTAATGTACTATATATATAAATATATATATATATATACATATATATATATATATATATACAAGTTAACCCGTGCATGATACTCATGCATTCTAGTCAAATCAAGCTACTTAAGGTGTTAAAAAGGTTCTTGTCATGCATTTGGGCCATAGCCCAGGCCTCCTCAGGGGAAGAGCGTTACTTCCCGACGTAAGCGCCCTTTTTTAACGTGGTTTTGTCCACATGTCACCACCTCATCATTCTTCTGCATCACCTCATCCTTCATTTTCATCGCCACATCTATCCAGATGTCTATCCAGACACAGGGATCTCTCTCAGCAGTCCTGAGTATCACACTATTCTCACTCTGTCACCCCCGGCAACCACCAACCACTCCCCACTGTCACCCCCGGCAACCACCAACCACTCCCAACTGTCACTTCTCCTTCAAGAAATATATATATTTTTTTTTAAAATCTTTATAAACACTTTTAACAATTAACAAATTAAATTAACAAATTAAAAACATCTTAGTATACCAAATTTCAGCCCTTTCTGGATTTTTTCCCCACACACACTAAGAATTTAGTAGGTTAGTGTATAACTCTGCCCAGCAGGTGGCGCTGCAGCTTGATTTTATTTTTCCACACACACACACACACACACACACACACACACAGACAGACTAACACACGCCACTAAGCATTTATATTATAGATTATATACATATAATACCCCGGCGCGTTTCGTCCTCTTAATCGTAGACTTTCTCAAGGGGTATTGGCTTGCTGTTGTCTTGGATCCGTGCATCAGTGTGGGCTCACTGGCCAGAACTTGCCCTGCTTGATTTACCATCTTTGCATGTGGACAGGACATGTAAGCTGTTTTTAACTTTCTTTCATGTACGAGCATATTGTACTTAAGCTGCAGTGTGAGGCATCTGTGCCTCCTTTTATTAAAAAGTTTTTTAATCACATTTGTCTGCTAATATGTGTATGACAGCATTACACTATTGTGGTTATGTTTGAGTTCCAGAACACTCCTGAGTTGTGATATACGTGGTTTAGTGATCCATCACAGATGGTACCTAGAGAGGACTCACCAGCATTCATTTCAAGCTGTTATTACGTGAACCTCTGGTATGGGAATTATACATACGTGGAATATACTAGTTGTGTCACACATTTAATGCACTATGTTTGGCGCCCCTTCATTTATAGACGTGTAAGCAATGCTATTTGTTACTGAATCCACTGTTATAGTCAGAAAGGAGAGGGATGGTAAGAATATTATTTGTAACATAATCAATATTCCAGCGTTGTGTCCCGTTGGTAGCTACACATAAGCCAGGGTTCGACATCATTTTCAGTCTGAGTGCCGTATTTAAAATTTCCCCTATTTAAATTTCTGTATAAGTTTTCTTTCACACATTCCTAGTGTATTTTCTTGCTACAATTAGAGCAGCTGTTGGTGGAGTCCCATTCACTGAGATCCCAAAGGGGACCCCTCATCGAATCTGTTTGGTCTCAGCAGCTGTGTCTCTTCCTTCGAGGTCACACAAATATCTGTCACACCACAAGATAACAGCCGTACTATTTAACCCTTTTTACTGGAAATGGAGCTCTTTTCTGCAATAGTATAAATCCAGAGGCGCTTATTCATTTTAATTTTTATTTTGAGATCAATTGTATAATTACAGTATATTGTTGTTTATTAAAGTTAGCACATTCTTGAGTAGATGGTCACAGTGAATGTTTCATTTGTGCCAAAAATAGTTTTGCATGTTTTGCTTAAATCACATTATAGTAAATTATGTTCAAGAAATGTATTTCTTGCTTCAGAAAGATGCAGGCATCATATAACAGTGTAAATAACCCATCATAACCTACGGAATGTAGTTTATACTTGTTGCTGCATATTTCCTTGTTCCAAATCAGTGTTATATTACCCCTTTTATGGTACAGTAATGTTATATAGCATTTGTATTGTTCTTGTCATCTATGGATTAATACATTTTGGGACCCTGGGCAATATGTACCCCATAGGCCTCCATCCCACACATGAGTCTTGACTACATACTAAGCATACATCATGTGGTGCACCACACACTTATACCACCTTCACTTTATCTCCCCTTGCAGTTCTCTCATTTCCCGTTCAGTTGACTCTCCCTCCTCCTCCTCCTGTAGTTCTCTCTCCTCCCCTTTGCAATTCTCTCTCCTCCCCCTAACCCATGTTAATCTTATGTTAATTAGACCTTTTGATGTGTGAGGGTCTAGCACCTGAAGGCACAGGAAGATTTAATTAGACCGCTGTTAGATTTCCTGTGTCTAACAACGAGATGCAGTAAATCACAGCAAAGTTTTAGAATATCACAGATAAGTGTAAATATTGTTAGCTTTGCATTATATGCATTATATGTAAATCTATGTTTGGGTAAACAAATTGCATCCTGATTTTAAAAATAGCTCAGACCTCAGCGGGCTGGCTTACCCAGTGAGGCTGTGTTCAAATCAGTATAAAAAACACTGTCTTGTATTGAAAATTGCTCTTCATGTTCCATCTGACCTGCTCTCCGGTACCTTCAACCAGGGTGAGCAAATAAACATCACTTGCTTCAAAGACCTGCTTGGAAACTTCTCTATCCCTGTGACCTACATATTAGACCCAAAATGTAATCCGTTCCCGGATGTTTCTGAGGATTGAACCCAGCATCCGGTACCACCGCTCTGCCGCTACCCAGAAGCTCTGGCCAGTGTGATAAGCCAGGGGAATCCATCCACAGCAACCCTGATCCATAGGAAGAGGTCAGGAGTACCAGCCTAGGTACACCAGTAACGGGGTACATTTGCAACGTCAGTTACCCAGAAGAAACCCGGTAATGGATGCTGGTAAAGGAGTCCAGTGGTGGCAGCATTTGTAAGCCGCTCCTACTGCAGTGAGAGGGTGCGTTTGGAATACTGAAAGGGAACGGTGGCAAAGTAAGCCCAGCCGGTTCCCAGGAGCAACAGACAGGGTGGTGTCCAATCAGCTGTCGCTGCAGGGGGGCTTGCTCCTGATAGTGCAATCAGATTGGCCCTCTCTATTTTAAAAGGCAAGAAGTGCTTAGCCTCCTTGCCGGTCATAGCGTTGTGTCTGCACCTTGTTACCTTCTCCTTTGTTGTATATTTGCTGTTTGATTACCTGTTGCCGACCACCTGCCTGTTCCTGAATACTCTCTGTTTGCTATAGTCTTAACTCCTGGCTCATTTTTGGACTATCCCTGCTTGCTGCCTGTCTTGACTTTTTGGCTTGTCTATACTTATTCCTGTTCATTGCCTGCCCTCGACCTTTTGTATCGGTACTGGTTATTCTGTATATACAGCCAGGTATACTACTACGCCCAGCCTCCATAACCCATAGCTACCTGCTTTCTAAGATCATCATCAACATTTATTTATATAGCGCCTGCAGATTCCAAAGCGCTTTACAATTGGGAACACACATTAATAAAACAATGCTAGGTAATACGGACAGACAGAGACTCGCAAGCTTACAATCTATGGGACAATGGGAGTTTGAAACACAAGGGCATGTGTTACATCATATTGCACAATGGACCAGCTAGATTGCAAAGGTAAAAGTACTGAGTGGCCTGTGTGATCAGTCACATAGCAATGTTGGTTAGAGGGTTGTTGTCTTGTGTTAGCTGTGTAGAGGTTGATAAATAGGGTAACCTAGGGAGATTAAGATGCATGTATGTTACAGCTAACAGTATTATCATGACTTGTAGAACTCGTAGTAGAGGTCTTCACATATAGCAGCCGCCTTTCCCGTAGAGCTGGTTACGCTCACAGGTACTCTGATGCCCCCAGGATTTAAACTCAGTCTAGTACAATCTTATGAACGTACTGCTGCCCAAAAGAGCAGGAGAAGGTACAAGCGGAGGAGGGACAGGCCAAATGTCTAGGGTCTGAAGCAGTAAACCTGGTTGGGTACAGGAAAGTGGTCAGGACTGGCAGCAATCAAAGGTGGTCTGGGTAACAAGGCAAAAGGTTAGGGCAACAAGCAAACAATCAAGGTCCAGGTTCCAAGCAAAAGGTCATACACAGTAATCAATCCAAGGTTTTCATAAACAGCAACAGGAGCAGACAAGCAGACAGAGAACTGAGCGCTTTAACTGGCAGGGAGGCTAAGCCCTCCCTGCTATATATATACAGACTGGTCAATGGAAGCAGAGCAGCCCAGGAGGTAGTAAACAGCCTCAAGGGCTGTTAATTAAATTATGAGACGCCCGGAATGCATCTGAGCACACTGAGTGGCGGCTCGTAACACTGTAACCGGGATTGGGAGGATGTGATGAGAGTTGAAGAGAAATGCAGATCTTGTGCAGAATGGAGCTGTCGAGTTGGGAGATATTTTGAGACAAGTGAGGAGATGTATGTTGGTGCAATTTAGTTGATGGCCTTGTATGTTAGTAGAAGAATTTTATATTGGATTTGTTGAAAAACAGACAACCATTGTAGAGACTGACAGAGTGGCTCAGCACAGGAAGAACAGTTTGCAAGGAAAATCAATCTAGCCGCTGCATGCAAAATAGATTGTATCGGTTCAAGTCTGATTTTTAGAAGACCAGTAAGTAGGGAATTGCAATAGTCGATGCAGGAGATGATGAGTGCATGAATTAAGCTAGGACTGAGCCTTGTGGTACTCCAAATCATTGACAACCTTGGTCAGCGTAGTCTCTGTCGAGTGTTGAGAGAAAAAGCCTGACTGGATGGAATCCAGTAGGTTGTTTGCTGTAGGAAAGTGCGTGAGGTCGAGTGTAGGCTATTTTCTCGAGAAGCTTGGAGGGCCATGGGAGCTGAGAGATAGGCCTGCAATTTGAGAGATAGTTTGGGTCAGAATTTTGTTTTTTCAAAATAGGAATAATCACTGCATGCTTAAATAGTGATTGAAAAATACTAGGAGAGAGAGAGATTACAGATTTTATTTAGAGGTGGAATTAGCACAGGAGACAGAGACCTAAAAATTTGTGAGGGTATGGGATCAAGAGGACAGGAGATAGAGTAGGAAGATGAGAAGAGGGTAGAAACTTGTGGGATCAAATGAAGAGAGAATGTCAGAGGGCGCAACAAAGGAATTGAGCTGACTGCTTGTCGAGGGAGATGATACCATTTCAAGTCTGATCTTATCTATTTTGTCCTTGAAATAGGAAGCAAAATCCTGGGCACTATTGCTAGTCGGAGAGTTTGAGGATTGAGAAGAGATTTAAATGTGTTAAAAAGGCATTTGGGGTTAGAAGCCTGAGCATAGATGACAGATTGGAAGTTTGTGTGTTTTGCAGTGTCCAGAGCATTTCGATAAGAGTGGTAGATAGCAGTATATGTGATGAAATCATTAGAGGTACAAGATTTATGCCAGTGACGTTCTGCTTTACGAGAAAGTTTTTGTAGAGTTTGTGTTACTTTAGTGTAAAAAGGTTGGCAACGAAGTCTACGGGGAGTATGTTGAGTCGCTGGAGCCACTTGATAAAATGCAGTTGCTAGGGTTTGCTGAAAATGAGGTACTGCCCTAGCAGGGGAGGAGAATGTAGAAATTGGGGAGAGAGGGTGTTGAATAGAGGTGGAAAACCAATAATAATAATAGTCAATTATAGTTAATATTCCTGCGGGTTTGAGGAAGCTTAGAAGAGTTTGACACTGGGGAGGGTAAAGATCTTGGGTTAGCGAGTAGCTAATAAGGTGATGATACGAGAGGGGGAAAGGAGTGTTAAGGAAATCAGAAACTGAGTATAGTCTAGAGAAAACAAGATAAAGACAGTGGCCATCCTGATGAGTAGCGGATTCAATCCACTGGGAGAGGTCAAGTGAGGATGCTAGAGAGATTAGTTTGGAAGCAGCATTGGAAGGTGGATTAGCAATAGGGATGTTGAAATCACCCATGATGATGGTGGGGATGTCAGTGGATAAGAAGTGAGGGAGCCATGTAGAGAAGTGTTCAAGAAATTGTTGGTGTGGTCCAGGGAGGCGATAGATAATTGCAACATGCATAGAGAATGGGTTAAAAATCCTAACAGTATGAACTTCAAAAGATGTGAACGTGAGTGATGAGACATTTGGTAGAACTGTGAATGCGCACTGTGGGGAAAGAAGTAGTCCAAGCCCACCTCCTTGTCTGCCTCCCAGTCTGGGGGTGTGGATGAAATGGAGACCACTATGTTAAAGGGCTGCAGGTGAGGCAGTGTCTGATTGCATGAGCCATGTTTATGTTATTGCCATAAGGTTGAGGTTGTTTGAGAGGAAGAGATCATGTATGGGGGTAAGTTTGTTACAAACAGAGCATGCACATTTAAAGTACTTTGGAAGAGAGGGGAGACAGGTGATGCGTTTAAGGTTTGCTGGATTTCTGTAGTGTAGGGCAGCACGGTGGCTACGTGGTTAGCACTTCTGCCTCACAAAACTGGGGTAATGAGTTTGATTCCTGACCATGGCCTTATCTGTGTAGAGGTTGCATTTTCTTCTCATTTGCAGGTGCTCCGGTTTCCTCCCACATTCCAAAAACATGCTAATAGGTTAATTGGCTGCTATCAAATTGACCCTAGTCTCTCTCTCTCTCTGTCTGTGTGTGTGTGTATGTTAGGGAATTTATACTGTACGCTCAAATGGGGCAGGGCTGATGTGAGTGAGTTCTCTGTACAGCGCTGCCGAATTAGTAGCGCTATATAAGTAGCTGATGTGTGTGGGAGAATTGAGGGGGACATGGATTAGGTGACATATCACCAGCTAATAGAAGCAGGGAGGAAGAAAGATAGGAAAGATGATTGTAAGATATGTGTCTTTTCAGTTTCCGGCGACAGGGTGAGGCTGTTATAACAATTGAATTTAAATAGGACAACAGTTCATGAGTGTTAGCTAGAGGTGAGTGAATTAATGAAGGCGCAATGTGGACAGAGGTGTGTGTTGCAGGATGGGTGAGGGATGATATAGTCCTAAATATATTACCATGAAAAGAGAGGAAGAAAAATAGTTTGGCAAACATTGGGAATTATGAGTAAAATAGCAAAATAATAGGGAATTAAAATAATTACCTAGTTGCAATATCCTGTGCAATCAGAGAAGTAGTGCAGATTGAGGCTGCAGTAGATGTAGTTTATTGCTGGATGTCTGGATAACATGGAGTAATAATGTGGGGAGCCATGTGGGGGAGTGGGTGGAAGTGTTGATTGGAGAGTAAGAAGGCATATGTGATGGAGTAGCTGAGTTCTTGCAGAGTCATGAGAGATGAGAGTGGTTCAAACTCAGTTTATAATTTCTTTATACTTGTGATGGCAGACAAGCCTTGAGTGGAATTGAAAGTGTAATAGTGAGATAGAGGACTGAAACAGCTGTAGCATGGGCTGAGCAAGTAGTACAGCAAGCCGATTAAACAGAGGGCATGTTGCTGTGAAAATAAACTGACAGATAATACAAACTTTCATGAGGTGAGAAAAAAATATTATCAGAGTCCAAAACAGTCTTCATGTTGTGTGAAGCCTGTAGCCAGGGAGAGATGAAAACATCAGGGGTAAATTATGGAGTTTCAGGTGAATACTGACTGTTGTCCTTGTGTAGCTGTGGTAATAGGCAGAATGTTCTTCTCCTGTTTCCTTCTGTTTGTGTCCAGTATAACTCCAACTTATGCTATTTAATTTTTTTTACACTTGTAACTATACACTTAGAACTAGAGATGCTCACTGACCCCCATGTTTTGGTTTTGGTTTTGTATCTGGATTACCGTCGTGTTTTGGTTTTGGTTTTGGCTTTGCCAAACCGCCATCACGTGTTTTGGTTTTGGTTTTGTTTTGCTATTTTGTTCAAAAATCAATGTTTTTGTGCATAAAATAACCAAATTTAGTGCTCCACCTGTTTCTTGGATAAGTGATGTAAAGCTAATAAATTATCCAAAAAACAGTTTAATTCTTGGTAGGCCTTCATTAATTCTACACACAATCCATATTGTCTTCCTCTCCATCTATGCATATTGGCAATGCAGCCGTCTTTGGGTGTATATTACATCCTACACTTGTAGTTAAATATCTAAACAAATGGACAAAGGCAGTTTGGCTTCTGTCTCTATAGCCCCCCCCCCCCCTCCCCCTGCCCTCCACTTGTAGTTGAAAGAAAAAAAGCAGCCTGGATAGACTGAACAATATAAAAAATAAGTGGACCAAGGTAGTTTGGTGGCTGTCTATGACACCCCCGCCCTCCACTTGTAGTTGAATAGAAAAAAAGCAGCCTGGATAGACTGAACAATACAATATGTTTTTGGACAGTGTCATCATGGGAAATGAGGTAGGTCAAAAAGATGTGAACGCAGTCATCCGAATATATGTGACAACACTGCGCCCCTGTGTATTAATCAACTGACACACACAGACTGATTGACAGCTTTGAAGAAATGCACTGTGTCTGCTGTGTTAGAGAAGCACTCATCATCATCATTTATTTATATAGCGCCACTAATTCCGCAGCACTGTACAGAGAATCATTCACATCAGTCCCTGCCCCATTGGAGCTTACAGTCTAAATTCCCTACTATAGACACACACTCACACACTCCACCTCCCGCCTATGATTTCCTACTGCAGAGGAAGGATAGCATGATGGATTTATTTAGTCAAGTATAAACAAGCAGATTATTTTTAGTTTACTATTTAGTTTAGCAATACACAACCATGGATGTATATTAATTGAAATCAGTGGCTTTACCTGCTAATATAATGCAGTTCTTTTTGATAAATAGCACAATGAGCACTTGCTAGAGAGTTGCTAATCTCATAGCTTGCCTCGTATAGAACATTACATGAGCGGGAAAAGGCTAATATGACACTCAGGGATGTTTTGACTTGTTTAAATGAACCACATTACTTTTGTATGTGAATCCCGCTGTACCAGTTCAATATGTATTCAATAAATTTGTCTTTGTTACACTACTTTGTGAGGCCGCTCAGTGCCATCCTGGCGCACAATTGGTTCTGATCTATTACAGCAGGTTTTCCTGTTTTTTTAAAAGTAAACAGCACAATAGGGTTTAACAACTGTGTTACTAAGAGTTTATCTGGTTACCAGTAGGAGCCATAAAAAAAGGTGGTAATAGGGTACCCTAGTGAGGTTAAGTGGGTGGTTGGGCAATTTGATTAGCTTGTCAGAGGTGGGTTTTCAGAGCATGCTTGAAAGTTTGAAGTCTAAAGGAAAGTCTTGTTTTGTGAGGGAGGGAATCCCACAAACTGGGTACAGCCCACAAAATAGTCTTTCAGATAATAATCCAAAAGTTCGCTATCAGTTGACTCATATTTCCTTTGAGATATTTTTTATTCTCTAGCTGTATGCATGAGTGAAGTGTTTGCATAAGTGTTTAATGTAAGAAATGTTCAAGCATAGTCTCCCTTTCATATGCAGTAAATATATCACCCACTTTCTGATTATAGCATGGATCCAGCAGTGTTGCAATTAGATACTTGTTCTTTACTAATTTACAATTGTTATCACTACCTAAAACTTTATCTTCTATCTGTGGTCAGTGTTCATTAATGATCAGTTCCCAACTCCCATCAACAGTACATACCTGACCAGCATCATTAGCATTGATTGCACGCCCTGTGAGCACATATGCTTGAAGACGCATTTGGGATCATTGGTTTGGAGGAAAAATGACTCATTGCAATGATCTCCCTCATTATCCTGGTCCATATAGCCTAACGATTGCTCTGACAGGAAAATATTAGGTAAAATGTTGCTAATGTCCCAATCATTCCTGATAACAAAATGTATGGCTTCATTAAAGGGGTGCAGAAGTTCATAAATGTGCCCTCCATTACTCGTCCTTGTCCTTACTAAATTTTCCATACATTTTGGATGTACCATAACATAGTCATTGATGGCTTTTACTTTCTCATGCAGTATGTTATGTTTGAATTTCATCTAGTTGGATGTTTATATCTTCAATAATTATTACATTTTTGTAACAGGATACAAGCATTACTTGTGCAATATAATCTTTTAAATTCTTTTATATTGTTAATATGATTTTAATATCTTGATAAGTGTGCAAAATTCTCTGTACTATTATATTATGTACAAGATCAAAACAGGGGTTTTGTAATGTTTTCCCCTGTCCATAAGGCAGCAATGATTTTCGAGCCATTGTCAGATATTCCAATCTTTAATTGTTTAGCGGACTACCAGTGCTCAGTTGTGGTTTAAGCCACACTTTTCTTTGCTGCATGGGATTTATGTTCCAAATTGTGTAATGTTAATGTGTTTTGACAACGCTTAAATGTTGCTCTACTTTAAAGTGTGGAAATCAGTGTGGATGAGCAAGTCAATGATGATTAGGATTATTCCTGCTATTCCTTTTTTCGCTATCTAGTCATTTTAATTATTAGTGGTGGACAGTGATACTTGTAGCAGGTTTGGAATTTTTATAGTTCTGTTACCTGGAGTTTTGAGCAACATTTTGCGCACACCCTTGGCCTTTACCATTGGCATGCAATTATATCTAGCCTTTTAGATGATGCACAACTTGCATTTCTTAGATTGGAAGCCCTGTTATAGGTAATGTGAATATATCAGCAGCACTTTATTTACTTCATTAATTTATTAAATTACTTTTCTTTTCTTTATCAGGAGCGTTATTTCTTTTGTTGTACAATATGTGGGTTTGTTCAAGCACGATTGCCCTTTTTTGTGCGTGTGGTGCTGGTTCTTGCTGACAGCATCTACTCTGATCCTTTGTTTAGAGAAAGTGTGCGACTTATGGCAATGCAGAGAGACCTCCAACAAGGTCAAGATCCCAAAGAGCAGGACACTGTCTTAGGAATGGATTTCATTAGGCAACAAGGAATATTTGCTAATGATTAGTTATATAGTGTAATATTAATAAACTATTAAGTACAATATTCAAAGTACAGCAGTCATTATCAACATGATTCATCTATTCTAATTACAGGAATTCCTGTATATATAACACTCTAAAAGGTTCTAGAATTTATATTAAAAATGTAAGCACTCCCTCCTGGAGATGTGGCCTATTTAGAGTAAGCTGCATCTCCAGATACACTCTTTGGAGGCGTATATGTTGCAACTCCTGAAGGTCTAATGTTAACATACATCTTGATAGTGAATAAATTATTTTTACTAGTTAAATAAATAAGAAAAAAAACATATTACACAAAATAAACAACCAGCACAAGCTGTATAACTTGTGATGGTCACCTCTAAATCAGGGGTACAACGAGGGTGGGGTCCCCTGCAAAAGTGTCAAGTTAATGATGATAACTGGAATACCTTTACTCTGGCCTCTTGAAGATATTTTAATCTTGATACAGCCAAATATTTTCAGTTTATTTCATGTTTCATGTATCTTAATATATGCTCAATTCAAACCAATGTGGACTAGTCAGTCCATAACGCAATGCGTTTGAGTCATATCTACAGAACTACTGCTTTGGTTTTGAGGGCTACTTTTCTTTTTCAAGCAAAGTAAACTGGATATTGTGGCTTCACAATGAAAAGGGGCTTTAATTAGAGAGAGCTGGCACTTACTAGTGCGGGCCTCGCAAAAATTGTGTTCTAAAAAATACATTGATTGATATCACAATGTATTGCTTGAGGATTTGATTACCTATACACCTAGTGGCTCTCATGACATGTACAGGAAAAAAATAGTTTTTTCAACTGTCATTTGGAAAAATACACTCTTTGATATCACAATTAAAAAAAATCACTCTATTTTGCACTATTTTGCAATTAGTGTGTTTTGGAAATGCATTGGTTGAGAACACAATGAATTGTATGTGTATTTCTCCACCTA
Organism: Mixophyes fleayi; assembly: GCF_038048845.1. NCBI lineage: Eukaryota > Metazoa > Chordata > Amphibia > Anura > Limnodynastidae > Mixophyes > Mixophyes fleayi. Next base: position 250,558,856 of record NC_134405.1, read on the forward strand.
AATAGATTATGGAAAGTACAGTAGTAAGTGGGTTTTACAAAATGGACCAGAACACACAATATAAAGATTGGATTTTTATTTTGACAGTTAAGACCATAATGAATATAAAAAATAAAAAAAGGGGTTTTGAAAATAGAGCAGAAACACCAATAATCGTGACAGTTTGTGTAGTGTACAACTATGTACCACTACCAATGTAAGTGTAAATATTTGGACTAAAAGAAGTATTTGCTTCCAATAGAAACATGACAAAATAAACATCTCAGAACTGATTTAACAAATAATTAAATTGTTGGTTGCCTATAGGTTTATTGCATCTTGATATATTGTGATAATAGGGCAAAGAAAGTAGGAAATAAAATATGTTATATGAGTATAAAGATAAATCAGACATTGCTGCAGTGATCTTTACACAGCTGTGTAGCAAATATGAATACTGATTCACCTATTTAAAACAGCTCACCGACAATCACTGACTTACTCAATCAAAGCATATGTGCTGCAATTTAATCATTTTTAGTCCAAATTCTAGTATATCAGCTTGAATATAATTTCTGGGATTGAATACCCAAACACAGTTTTTGATATTGTAGGAGGAGGATTTTTTTTAAGCATCTCATGTGACTGCTTCAATGAAAATTTAGCTACACCACTTAACCTAAATATATCCCTAGAACACCATCAGATTTTTGCTTTGATCTATATTATACGAATGAGAAATATAAATTGTCTATTTTGCATTCTTTTCTTTTATGCACAGAATTTTTCCTCCCATAATTTTATTGTTACTTTACTCTATGCTTGTACCACTTTTCCGCAGGATCTAATTAAATTAATGGCTTAAAAAGTATGCGTAGTAATGAACAAAGATATAAAACCTCTCTTTCACTTTCCCACAGCTGACATAGATCGCTTGACAAGTCTAGATACTGTAGTATGTGGTGTCTTAGATTAGTGTTTAAATCATGCCTGTTCCCTTGATAAACAGCTCTTTTTGCTTTGGAGGCCTTGATTGCAAAGTTTCTTGACCATTTTCATAATTTAGTTGCGAGATCTGTCATGCTGTTACCACTCACGGTTTCATCCAAGTCATGGTACTGAATACAGTAATACCAAGCTCAATGTCTTTTTCAAATTTAACAAAGTGAAATGTGTTCTATAAACTTTCTCATCCGTGAAACACCAGGGCTGAGCTAGCACAAACTCTCAAAGTCAAGGACTCCAAAAGCTGAGAAAATGGTAGCAAAACAAAAAGCTTGGGATCTTATCCAAGCTTTATAACAGGGTTAAAATAGATGGTGCCTCTCAAGGCCAGAATCTATAAATCAAAAAGCTGCATATTAAATCACAAGCCAAGTGAAATTTATGTTTCTCCATTGTTTCAAAGACCTACACAAATAGAGGATTAATGACTTTGATTTTACATGATGGGTAATCTTTTTATTTTTATTTTCAGAAAGAATGTCCCAAGGCAATAAACATAAAGTTTCAGACTTTCCCAAGTACTTGGGTGAGGCAAGCACTAAATGTGATGGCCCTCAAATTCCCTCCTGTGGGTAAATGGGTCTATTTATTATTCCTAGAAATAGAAGGGTACAGTTGTAAAATTTATCAGTTTCAGAAGTTACTCAGTTCAAGAGCAATGAGTGAGATGCCCAGTCTACTCCATTAACATGAGTCATATTGGCATTTTTCCCCAAGTCATCTCACTGCCTGCCAAGACCCCATAGAAAGGTCCTTTCATCACTAATCAAGATAATTGACAGTTCTATGCACAACAATATACCTTTAGATCTCTGACTAATCTTCCAGTTAATTGAATTAGTCATTGAAAGCAAGGTTAAAAAAAGCAGAGCCCCTTGGCTGTTCCTAGTAGGGGAGCATTTAAGTTTGAATAATTGTCTGAGTGCTCAGAGTGTGTGCATGTCCTTATGTGTCCCTTACATAAAGCATACATCTAAGCTATGCCTTAGGAATAGTTTCCCTCATACACATATCATACATTCAATTAGCCATGCAAAGAAAATGTTGACACTGTAATAGTGTCAACAAAGCCATTGTATACTTGACACGATTTCATAAAGTGAATGTTGGTTTCAAGTAATCTCTTGGCCCACCCAGTCTTTTCCATTTATCTAATTTGAGTAATATTTCAGACACTGCATGATCGCTTAGTTCTACTGGATATATTTCTTTACGCATAGATTCTTTGTTCCTAGGGTTGCATATTCTGCGTCCTTACAAAAGTGATTTATGCCATTTATAAGTATCGCTAAGGACACATTCTAAGCTCTTCCAAATGCCAGATCATTGCATATTTTTTCTCCATACACCTGTCTGTACTCTTCTTAAAAAGAATGTTCAGACTATCTTTACGTCTCTAATGGACTTTTATATTTATATATTTTATAGTAAAAATAAACATATACTGTTTGCTTCTCTTCTACAGTTTCTGATTCATGTCGCAGAGAGGTGAGCCTGCAGTAAGAGAGTCACTTTAAAGTTAATTTTAGTCTTAAGATAAGAATGTAAAAGAAGAGCGGTTTGGAATCCGTTGTTAGTTACAAGTTTTAACAACCTGAGTGAAAACTCGGATTGACTAGGAACTTGCTGCTCACCTCCGAACTGAAAGTGAGGCACCACATCCTTTTTCATGATGATGTAACTTTCCTAGCTGTGGACACTGCAATGTATAGATACTAGAGATGAGCAGTTCGAATTACTTGAAATCAGATGTTGGGGATCTGAATGTAACCGAGTCGTGACTGTTTTTCCCGCCAAACTCGGATCTCAAAACGAGGCAAAACGTAATTTCCTTGATTTTTTTTTTGCAAAACTCTCATGAGTTTTGGAGCGCCATCATTTCCATAAATAGTCCTCACTCATTCTTTCAAGTGCCATTTTGGAAGAGACAGTGTGTATAGAGGAGGATAGCTGTGGTGCCCTGCTCATAAAATAGCGTTAAGGGTGAAGCAGGAACATAGGAAAGCAATAGAATTCTGTCATTATTGTAAAGCAGGGAATAGTTAGTTACAGCAGTTTGCTGATCAATTGATTTTAATTTCAAACATAAATACACTTTACACGGACTAGTGGCTACTGGTTGTTGTTAATGCATTGGATTGCATATATATAGTAGTACAAGACAGTATATGCAGACTGGGATATATAGATTTATTTCTTTGAGAAAAACAAAGTGCTATTAGCAGCAGAAACCAAATAACAAACAGATTTCTCTCTTTCATCATCACCATCATCATCATCATTTATTTATATAGCACCACTGATTCCCCAGCGCTCTACAGAAAACTCACTCACATCGGTCCCTGCCCCATTGGGGCTTACTGTCTAAATCCCCTAACATAGACACACACCGACTAAGGTCAATTTGTTAACAGCCAATTAACCTACCAGTATGTTTTTGGAGTGTGGGAGGAAACCGAAGCACCCAGAGGAAACCCACGCAAACACGGGGAGAACATTCAAACTCCACACAGATAAGGCCATGGTTGGAAATTGAACTCATGACCCCAGCGCTGTGAGACAAAAGTGCTACCCACTGAGCCACCGTGCTGCCCTGTGTGTGCCCTCTTCGAAAGTTTTTCTAGTGAAAGTAACCTTGTGTGGGGCAATGACAAGTAAAATAATCTTGAAAAAAATAGGGTGTTTGCATGTGAGATTCAGCAGCAGTTGCACACCCCCAAAGAAGCCTATATATATTTATTATATTGTAATATTTTCAAGTAGTTTTCAATACTTGTCAGTTTTGAAAGGTTAATTCAGTGACATCCATATTAAAAAAGGCTGTTTGTCAGGATCAGCATGCAGCTGCACATCCCAGAAAACACTATATATTCTAATCTTTTCAGTTTTTCAATTCTTCTCTATTTTGAAAAAGTCATTCAGTGAAATCTATATTTAAAAATGGAGTTTGTGTGTGAGTTTTTTTCTGGCCATTTTCGACATTCAGTGACCGTATGTAGAACATTGCAGTGGCTGCAAAAAAATGTCATCTGCCTTGCCACCAACTGAAGGAAGCCTATTGCATAAATTAAACAACAACAAAAATATAGTGTAAGGTGCAAGAGATACAAATATTGAAATGCTACACACACACTAAATTTGAAAATTTATACCACAGGCATTATGGAGAGTGAAGAGGCAGTAACAATCCGATGTCATTAGATAGACAGAGGCACCAGTATTTAGACAAGTAGATACCCAATTGTAAAGAGCTACCTCATTTGCTGTCGCTATATAAATAAATGAGCATGCTGAGAGATGAAGCCGGCCTTCACCCATTCTAGATAAGGCACACAATTTATTGCTAGAGTAGTCATCGGTTGCCAAGAAAATCGCTTTCTTTACCTTGTTTTACTTATATGCTCTGTGCCATAATGCTGCCCTTCTGAATCAAACCAGGGAACTCGTATAGATCCATGGGGAGGGAGGGCTGAAAAATCATTCCCCCTAGTGGAAACTTCATCAAACCCAGAGGTAAAGGGGACTGCCCGAGACTTGAAGTGGAGGTGGTCCCCAAGACCCATGTATATAAATATGGAATGTTTATAAATAATATTTATGTGTTCTATTAGTGATGTGTAAGAAATATGTAAAAGAAACAATTCAGATAGGACAATAGTTGCCTTTCCTTCACATGTAAGTATATATAATACTTACATTAATGCAGATTTGGTTGCCCAAAACCCATAGTAAGTGTTGTCCAAGTAGAAGACTACTTTTACAGTGGCCATTCCAGGTCTCATAGTGGTGCAGCTTCAAAGAGGAGGCTGCTAGATAATGAAGCCTTCTGGTTTGGTACCCGCCTACTGAAGTGAAACACTCCTGTGATGTTTGGCTCCATGTGGCAATGAGGTTGAATAAAGGGCACTTACTTATCCATACAATGAAGCAAGATCACCATGGTATTGGGGCATCTAGAGCCACTTCCTGATTTATTCCCTTATAGCCTTTTTGAGTGAAATCATGCTCCAGACATTTTAGCACTGACCACTTTAAAAGAAAGTCCCATAAGGATGGCTGCAGCAGTCTCCCTTTTTTGTTTTATTATAGTACAATCTCCAGAAAGTTGCTATCACTATTTATCACATAGTGCAGCTGCTTGCTATAACCTTTTTCATTTTTTCTTTTTCATTTTTCCTTTTTGATTGTACTATTTAGTTTCTCACAATGGTTCTATTATGAATGGATACTTATTTTAGTGTCTCATACATCACTGGTATCATTTTGCTTGCTTTCTAAAGGTAAAATGTATTTGATGACAGATCAACACCATGTTTGTAAGAAATGTCCCCAAAGGCCTCTTTTGGGAATGCTGCAATATTAATTCCTGTATTGTTCTGGCAACAAAATCTTATTTTGCCGAACCGCTAAAGGCCATTCTGGACTATTTTGGCATATTCACATTTTGTGGAATGAAAGAGCTGGGGCAGTGATGGACAATTTATTCTGCTGTTTTTATGGTTGGGACTGGACTAGGAACACTTAAGGCCAAATTCCACCAGTGAAAAATTTTGTGGGCAAATTGTGAATGAGGTGAATATTTTGTGGCATATTTTTGAAAAATGTGCTCATTTATACTTACTGTATTCACATTTGAGAAGCTGCCCTTTTTGCATTCTTGGGGTTACTTGTCTATAAATTTTTTAATTTAGGGGGGCGTGGCTTGGTGCCCATACTGACTGGTCGAATTCTCTCTCGGTTCTCCACCAAATGAGACCAAATCTCAGACCATTGCTGTTTTGCAGAATCCACAACAACTCCTACTTGCACCTACCATCGGGGCCACACTACCCCATACATATTGGGTCTTGACTTGCCCCTCTAGCTGCCGTTTAACACCTAAAAGGCACTAGGACCTATTTCCACGAGGATCCACAGCCTAACGTGTTCCGCATCTCTTAGACATGGGGGCATCAATAAGCTCCTGAACTGCCTCTTTCCAGGGTCTTATGTCCCTATTAGTCCTGCTTTTACATCAAATACAGTAGCTGTCAATCATCACAGCACAGTGCAAGTTTGTCACCTATATGGAACTTTAATATCTGTTTATTCTTCTGGATAATCGCAATCAGAACTTTCTTAACAATACTATTAATGTGCATTTTTCTTCTTATGTCTGCATAATTAACTATGCCCGACCCGGCCTACCCAGAAACACTTTTCTTGTTGAAAACTTGTTGGTATCTCATCACCCAATATGCATAAAAGCAATGCTAGAGGCAGGAGAGGGACTCAAACAAGAATCATTCAACATATGACGAGACAGGACTTTCCTGCACATACCATTTCTTCCCCCCCCCCCCCCCCCCATCTCCTCAAGCCTCATCTGCACTACAGGCTGAATCTGTAGGTGCTCTAGCTACTATTCAAACTTTGATGTTATCTCTCCAGAAGTCCTTTACAGTTGAATTCCAGAAACTGTCATCAGATCTTTGCGGAGAAATTGCACTGTTAACTAAACGTACAGCATCTATTGAACATAAAGTGGTCTCAAACTCCAAGACACTGCATGAAGTGCTGCAAGATATTGACTATCTTCACAGAGATTCTTCAAAGATAAAGCAGAGGATGTTGAAAACAGAGAATAATCTTTGTATCCGCAACATTTCGGAGTCGGTTGAACACCGACAGCTAGAACCGTACTTGGTTCGCCTTTTTCAATCCCTGGTCCCCGAGCTCCCTGATCAAGGTGTCCATAGAGCCCTATGCCCCAGACCTAAAGATACTGATCCTACTAGGGATGTTGTTATCAATCTTCTATCCTTCAAAATCAAGGATAGCATAGTTACTGCAAGCAGGGACTCTCCCTATATTCTATTTGAAGAATCTAAGGTTCAAATCTTTCAGGATCTTGCACCCTCTTCAATTATGAAATGTATAGATCTAAGCGAAAGTCAAAAGCACTCTATGTGAACATCATTGATATAAGTATAAGTGGGGCTTCCCTTTTCGTCTAATTGTAGAGGCAGGCCGCACGACTCAATAGTGATGCTCACTTTTGGCTTCTCCCCACCTGGGTAATCTTTACACATGACAGCCCCTAGAGTTGAGGCTCAAATCTCTATCTCTCTCTAGCATTCTGCTCTGGTCTTATCTCTCAAGCTGTCCCATTCAGGACAGGTGCATCTTTAATAGGATCTCTCTTTAATCAAATGTTGTTACCAATTTATTTACTGTCGTTTAGGTTTCACTGATTTATATTATGCTTTACATAATTAGTGTTTACAATTACTAGTTGTTTATGTTTTTATAGTTCTGAGGCCCAAGGAAATCCAGGATATCCCAGGTTTATATTTTATGTCCCTCCAATTGTCCAACATATATCCTCACTCACTTGTTGTTTTGTTGTTACACCACATAATGTTTATGCTTAACCAAACTGTGTTTCTGGGTGAGCTGGGATGGGTGGCCTTGCCCTTCCTACACTTTGGGAATTAGGAGCAAAGGGACTGTTCAGTCCCCAACCTCTCCTTGTTATTATTACTTCGTATTCGAAGAATCGCAATCCCAACCTTTGACCCCACTTGATCCGTACCAACTAGGGCGAACTGACCTCTCACTTATCCGCGAGTTCAACCTCAGTGGCCGCTTTTACACTCGTCTTTTTAGTTATTATTATTATTATTATCCTTTATTTGTTAGGCGCCACAAGAGTTCCGCAGCGCCCGTACAATGCACAAACAGTAGACAATACAGGGTAAAACATTACTGAACAGTAAACAAAAAATACTAACACTTCAGAAGCTTCAAGCAGGCTAATGCAGTAAAGACGGCGCAGAAGAGCAGGTAAGGACACAGGAGGGAAGAGGGCCCAGCTCAAATGAGCTTACATCCTAAGGGAGGGTGAACAAGACTCAGGTACAAAAGGGAGTGAGTTGACGTATAAGTGAGACAAGAGGGGGCGGGAGGAGGGAGGGTAGAAGGGGTTAGGTGGAAGGTTGGTAGGCTTTGAGGAATAGGTGGGTATTTAGTGCCCGTTTGAAGGAGCTAAGAGTGGGAAAGAGACGGATGGAGTGAGGGAGGTCATTGAAGTGAAGGGGGCAGCATGGGAGAAGTCTTGGATTCTGGAGTGGGAAGAGGTAATCAGAGTGGAGGAGAGGCGACGGTCATTGGGCGAGTGCAGGGAGTGGGCAGGAGTGTGAATGGAGAGGAGGTTGGAGATATAGGGGGCAGTAGACTGGGAGAGTGCCTTGTACGTTGAGGTCAAGAGTTTGAAAAGGGGCAGGGACTGATGTGAATGAGTTCTCTGTACAGCGCTGTGGAATTAGTGGCGCTATATAAATAAATGTTGATGATGATGATGATGATTCTGTAGGGGATGGGGAGCCAATGTAGGGCAAGGCAGAGAGGGGATGTGGAGGAGGAGCAGCGAGAAAAAAAGATGAGTCTAGCAACCGCGTTAAGAATAGAGCGGAGGGGGCAAAGTGGGGGAGGGGGAGGTTGCAGTAGTCTAGGTGGGAGATAATGAGTGTGTGGATGATAGTTTTGGTGGCATCCTGAGAGAGGAATGGTCGGATGCGAGCAATGTTGCGAAGTTGGAAGCGACAGGCTTGGGCAAGGGATTGAATATGGGGTGTAAAGGAGAGAGAGCAGTCGAAGGTAACGCCTAGACAGCGAAGTTGGGTGACAGAGGAGATGGAAGTGTTAACAGTGATAGAGAGGTCATGGTGGGATGGGAGCCTGGGGGAGGAAAGACAATGAGTTCAGTTTTGGAGATGTTAATTTTGTGAAAGCGCGAGGACATCCAGGAGGAGATGGCAGAGAGGCAGTCGGATACACGAGAGAGAAGGGTGGGGGAAAGATCAGGCGAGGAGATGTAGAGTTGAATGTCGTCAGCATAAAGGTGATACTGAAGACCGAAGGAGGAGATAAGAGCACCAAGGGAAGAGGTATAGAGCGAAAAGAGTAGAGGGCCAAGAACAGAGCCCTGAGGGACTGCAACAGGGAGAGGGGAGGGGGTGGAGGAAGAGCCAGACGTGGATACAGAGAAGGAGTGGCTAGCAAGGTAAGAGGTGAACCAGGTGAGGACAGAACCAGAAAGGCCAATAGAGATAAGAGTTTGTAGCAGGAGGGGGTGGTCAATGGTGTCGAAGGCCGCAGAGAGGTCAAGGAGGATGAGTAGGGAGAAGTGTCCCTTAGATTTGGCTAATAGGAGGTCGTTGGTAACTTTGGCCAGGGCAGTTTCGGTGGAGTGCAGGGGGCAGAAGCCTGATTGGAGTGGGTCTAGGAGGGAGTAGTCCGAGAGGTGTCTGGGGAGGCGGCTGTAGACAATCCTCTCAAGTAATTTGGAGGCATAGGAGAGAAGTGAGATAGGGCGATAGTTTGCAGGAGAGGTGGGATCAAGATAAGATTTCTTGAGGATGGGAGAGATAAGAGCGTGTTTAAATGAAGAGGGGATCACTCCAGAGGAGAGTGAAAGGTTGAAAAGGTGAGCGAGGTAAGAGCAGGCAGTGGAGGAGAGAGAGTGAAGGAGGTGAGAGGGGATAGGATTGAGAGGACAGGTGGAGGGTGGAGAGGATAGAATAAGTGAGCAAACTTCTTCACCCGAGGTGGGGCAGAAGGAGCACCAGAGTTGGTTGGTGGGGGGAGGTGAAGGGAAAAGGGGGGAAAGAGGGGGATGGGAGGAGGAGATGTTCAGTCTGATGGCCTCAATTTTGGAAGAGAAAAAGGTGGCGAAGTCGGAGGCAGAGAGGGAAGGTGGGATGGGAGGGGAGGAGTAGAGAGGAGGGAGTTGAAGGTGGAAAAGAGGCGGCGGGGATTGGAGGACTGAGAAGAAATGAGGGACTTAAAGAAGGATTGTTTTGCAAGGGATAGAGTGGAGCAGAATTAGGTGAGAATAAATTTAAAGTGAAGGAAGTCAGATAGGGAGCGAAATTTCTTCCAGAGGCATTCAGCAGTGCGAGAGCACTTTTGGAGGAAGCGGTGAGGTTGGAGTGCCAGGGTTGGGGAATGAGGCGGCGCTGGGGGATATAGGAGGCCGGGGCAACAGCATCAAGGACAGTAGTGAGGGAGAGGTTGTAGAGAGAGGATGCCTGGTCAGGGCAGGCCAGGGAGGGAAGAGGTGAGAGGAGAGTTTCGAGAGAGGAGGAGAAAGCTGCAGGGTCAATAACATCAAGGTTGCGCCTAGTGAAGGTAGATTTAGGTGAGGTGGGAGCCTGGGAGTAAGACAGAGTGAAGGAGAGGAGATGGTGGTCAGAGAGTGGAAAGGGAGAGATGGAGAAATCGGAGAGGTCGCAGAGATGAGAGAAGACGAGGTCCAAGGCGTGACCAAGACAGTGAGTGGAAGAAAGGTCCACTGGGTGAGGCCTAGTGAGGTGGAAAGGACGAGAAGTTTGATGGTGGCAGGGTCAGAGCAGTTATCAATAGGGATGTTAAAGTCGCCAAGTATGATGGAGGGAAGGTCGGAGGAAGGTTAGTGAGGGAGCCAGGCAGCAAAGTTGAGGGGAATAGTTGACCACTACTTACTCTTATCTCCCCCTACCACAAACCATTTCCCGCCCCCCTCCTCTCCTCCTTATCTCCTTCCGTCACTCAAAACACTGTCTGGTTTTTTCCCCTTTCTTTTTTCTCTTTTATTCTTTACAGCTTTCTTCTCATCCTTAAATTGTCCTGTGAAACCATGTCCCTCACTTTTGTATCCCTCAATGTTAGAGGGCTTAATACCCTACAGAAAATATCACTTCTACATAGATCTGTTAAAAACGTAAATGCAGTTTTTGTTTTCTTACAAGAAACATACTTCAAACAAGGCGACCACCCCTCCTTGTCCTCTTGTAGATTCCCCACAGTGGAATATGCTTCCCTGCCCGCCAAGAGAAATGGAATTGCCATTATGATAAGGAGTTCAGTACTTTTTGAGCTTACAGCTTCTACTCTACATCCTGAGGACCTCTTCATTATACTGGTGGGTCAGGTAGGACACCAAATCTGTATGCTCCCAACTCAGGGCAGATTAGGTTCTTGAAATTGAATAAAATCCAAAGAGGCATCCTCCTGTTCGGTGGGGATTTTAACACAATTTTGCCAGAGGAACTGGACAGATCAGAGGAGAGACACGCCCCCCACTCACTTCACACTCAAAAGCACTGCTCAAACACATGGCTGGGACTGGTCTGTTTGATACATGGAGGGCTCTCAACCCCACATCTCGAGATTATATTTTTTACTCACATCCACTTAAATCTTGATTTGATTATGGGATGTAGTAAAACTATTCAACTTCTCACCCATACGGACATATTCCCCAACCCCTGGTCGGACCACTCAGTGGTCAAGGCTTTGTTTGATTTCCTGAATAATTCTGGAGTCAGATAATCCTGGAGATTAAACAAATCCGTGATCAAACTCACCCAATTTAAAGAACAGATAGGTTCCCAACTCCAAGAATAAATTTACCCTTAACCTGACTCCTGAATCCCCTCTCCCCACTGTGTGTCATCAGTCATCAGAGGAGCCATTATTAAACTTGAATCCTTCCGCAAGAAACAACAAATGTTGAAATTGCAGCAGCTCGAACACATCCATAAACAGAATCATGCAGAATCAATCTATAAGCAAATTATCTCAGTTAGAGGAGAAATCCAATTGCTGAACAGGCCCTCCACTGGCTCAATCAAAAAATTTTATGAAAAAAGCAACAAGTCAGATACTATACTAGCAAGCAAACTGAAAGCAAAACGAGCTGCACAAGCAATCATGGCAATTAGAGATAAGAAGGGAAATCTTAATTATGACCCAACCATTATTAACGATTCTTTTCACCAGTTTTACAAGTCCCTTTATAACTTAAATGCAGATGGACACCCCTCAGCCTCCTCACCATCCATCTTACAGCAATATTTAAATGCTTGTTAACTCCCAAAATTAGACAGGACAATAGCCTCTAAATTGAATGAAGACATCTCTGTGCAGGAGATTACAGCAGCATTAAAGGCCCAAAAAACCTCTAGTGCTTCTGGTCCTGACGGATTCACTATCTCCTTTTACAAGACTTTTTTGGACATTCTACCCTCACACTTACTCTCTACCTTTAACTTTGTTCTCCACAGGGGAAGTTTCACCGAGATAGCACATGTTCCAACAGTATAGTTATACCCAAACCCAATAAAGATCCCACACTCTGCACCAACTATCACCCCATATCCTTAGTAAACACGGACATCAAGCTATTCGCTAAGATTTTAGCAAACGGGATGAACAGCCATCTGACACATCTTATCTATCCAGACCAAGTTGGTTGTGTCCCCAGTAGACAAGCTCTAGATAATACTAGGAGAATGATAAACTTGATTTCTCATATAAACCATTCAAAAATCCCCTCCGTGATTTTAGCGCTAGATGCCAAGAAAGCCTTTGAAAGGCTCTCATGGCCCATTCATGTTTCAAACTCTTAAAACCTATGAATTTTTTGGTAATATTTTTCAAGGTATTCAAGCTCTATATCATTCCCCATCCTCCTCAGTCTCAACGAATGGCTTGAGTTCCTCCGTGTTTGGTATCAGTAACGGGACGAGACATGGCTGCCCTCTTTCCCCCCTCATCTTTGCGCTATGTATTGAACCACTTGCTGCCTGGATATGGCTGAACCAGGATGTGAAGGGAATCCAGGTTAAAAGTAATCAGTAAAAGATTCTCTCTTCGCAGACGATGTCCTCCTAACCTTATCCTCACCCCAAACTTCCCTTCCCAATCTATTTGCGGAGTTGCAAAATTTTGGTACTCTCTCTGGATATAAAGTGAATAACTCCAAATCAAAGGCGCTCGCACTACATCTCCCATCTCACACTAAGAAACTTTTAGAACTCAACTTTGATTTTCAGTGGCGCCCCCGTGCAATTCGCTACTTGTGCTTTTCTCTCACAAACTTTTATGAAACTCTTTTCTAGGTCAACTACCTCCCTTTGGTATCAACTATCAAACAAGATCTACTTACCTGGATTTCTCTTTGCATCTCGTGGTTCGGTAGAATCAAGACCATTAAAATAAATCCATGTTTATCCAAGCCAGGTTGTTATACTTATCTCAGATTCCTTTCTGAGCTCTATACAATCTCTCTGTTTCAAATGTGTGTGGAATGGTAAAAGACCCAGACGTAACAGGTTCTGTTTAGCTAAAACCAAGAATAAAGGAGGCCTAGGTCTCCCTTTATTTGATAAATATTACCATGCCACACAGTTGACCCATCTTATTTATTGACTGTCACCTTTCGGGCCTAAAAAAATGGGTGGATACTGAGGATGCATTGTACCCAGATATGGGAGTGAACTTTCTACCCTGGATCCCTAGGAACACCAGACCAGCCTCAGCCTACACTACTCTCTCCATTCATTTCACCTTGGAGATATGAGACATCTTGAATAAGCAATATATGCTGGCCCACTACCCTTCTCCACTTACTCCGCTCTGGAGACACCCCCCGGTTCCCCCAGGGCTGTATTAGAGCTTTTGCCTGCCCTTGGAAAAAGGTGGGACTAGGCAGGTTCTTCCACCTTTCAGGTGAACATGCACCGCTATATTTTGTGGACCTGCGAGTGAAACATGATCTTCCCAACAACCTATACTTTCACTATATTCAAATGAAAATTTTTATACAAGCCCAATCACAATCATTCAAGCTTCGTTCCCCTTCTGTCTTCCTCAGCCCTCCCACAGAACCGTTTGAACAGTCATGGGAGTAGGATCTTGGAGTAAAATTGGACAAGGAGGGGTGGTCGCTCATCTGGCAAAGGATAGCTGGATCTTCCATTAGCATAGCCATTCGAGAAAATGCTTACAAAATCTATACTAGATGGTACATGGTTCCTGCAAGATTGCATGCTATCTACCCCCCACCACCTAACTCTGTTTGCATAATTGTGGCTCAATAGGTACCTTTCTCCATATATGGTGGGATTGCCCACTAGTATCAAGATTCTGGGACGATGTCTTACTATTGACTAAGCAGGTTACTACAATCAATGTGCCAAAGGACCCGTTATCTGTACTTTTATGTCAACCTACCAAAGGGATGCCCAAATCATCAGATAAGCTTATCTGTCATATATACAACGCAGCTAAACTTCAGGTACCTAGTGATTAGAAGAAAGCCCTGCAATCCTCTAGAGTGGCTGTTATAAACAGAATTTGGCATACTGCTTCCATGGATTATCTGACAAGTCTCCTCCATGACAAAGTTCCTGCGTTTCAGAAAGTTTGGGACCCTTGGTACTCCTATAATGGTGGGACCATACCTGGTATGTTCTAAATATCCTGTGCCCCCCCTTTTCTCATCTTTACCTCCTGCCTTTCACCCTCTGACTTCCTCCTCCACTCATATATGTGACTCTTCACCTTTACTTTGGACTACACTATTTCTTCTACCTCCTCTTCTTCCCTTCTCTTACTTAAACTCCCTCCCCCTCTTCTCATCTGGGTGTGATGGATCCCTGAGGGGCATTCATCACACCTCCCTGATGTAACCCCCCCCCGACTCCCTTACCCTCCAGTCCCCCAAGAAAAAGAAAAATTCAGTAGTCTTTCTTATTTTTTCTATGTTTCCAACTCTACAAGGTCTCCCTGTTGTTAAATGGTTCTCCTCACTATATATTTATGTTAGGCTCTTAGCCTCTGGCTTTCATCTGGAATATATTCTATTGTTGACCAACCACCAACTTTATACCCTATTTGTGGTTTGTTTTTGCTCTTTTTTTATTCTTGTGTAATTTCACGTACTCATATTTAAAGCAATTGTAATCCTGTATTGTTATTACCTGCTGTTACAAATAAAAAGTTTAAAAAAAAAATAATTTAATCTAGAAAACATAAGTGCGCAACAATTGTTACCTGATTATATAATTGCTCTGTTTTTTAAAGTCAGTTTCTGAAATGTGTTCTGTTGTGTCTATTACTGAGTGGCCCACAAGGCACATAAACATTGTATAATTCTAATACACACAGGCTTCCCATTCTGACAGCTGGCCTAGGATTCCCACAGGCCAAAATGTTTTATGATGTGTTGCTATCGGCATGCTCTCTGCATATCAGACCAGAAATCTAAGAGATGTTACAATGTACATCGTGAGCAGCTGGGCAAATGCAAAAGCTTTTGCAGACAGGCAGGCAGGAAATGTTGGTATTTTGGCGCCTTGTCCTTTGGTGTAATTGCTTCATCACATATTAATTTACAGCACCAGCTTGTCTTCTCCTCGTACTGAACATGTGTGCACCCAGGCATGGCTGGGTTTGTGAAGTGAATGTAATGCAGTTGCAGACAAAACATTCTTGTGTTGCATAAGGCCAGGAGGAATTAATGAGACTATCTGGACCTGAATAATATAGCGAGGCATTTAAGTACTTCTGAAAAATATTTTACTTTTTTCACTATAACTGGATGTAAATTTTAATGCGCACACAGATTGTTCAAAATTGCATTTTCAACATTTCATTTCCAAACACCTGTTTTAATCTCAATGATTCAGCTTTGTGAATGTTGCTGTGTCACTGTTATAAGGTGCTGTCAGTTTGCGTTTTGTGATGGCTCAGGTATTTATCAGAAATACTGCTAACCCAGAGTCTGGAGTAAAGGATCTTCTGTGCAGAAAATATTTTTTGGTCTATATATTTTTATTTAGTGCATTAACATAGAGTAAACAAACATTCAATGAAAATGAGTAATTCTATTTAATTTAATTAGGTAGAATTATTACCCTTGAGAACCTCATCTTTAGAGGGAAATATGGTGCTTAACAATTTTTTGTGCTAGAGCGTCTTTTATTTTTAACTCCAATTAAGACAGCCAAGATTATATTGATCCTATTGCGCAAGCGTACGTAAATAAAGTTTAAGCATAAGTCTGTATGTAGACTCAAATGCATCTTACACTACTCTCTATACTTGTAGAGGTGGAATAGGGTAGGGGCAAGGTATTGCAATGTATGCCAAGAACAGTAAAGGGGTGTATATGTACAGCTATTTTCTGCTGGTGATCAATGGAAGAGGGGTGGGGTTTAATGGCATTATCTTGATGATGAATCCTGTCCTACTGCCTACAGAAAAATAATGAAGAGCCAGGTAATGGGGAGAGGGCATTAAAAGTGCTCTATCTTCCAAATCCTGACATCTAAAAACCCAGGGCTATTCTCATTTGAAAGAGGAAAGTCCCACCTAATAGTTATTATCGGTCGATCACCAGACAATAATACCCTACACTACAGGAATCATTAAAAGTCCAGTGATGGAGGAGGGTTAATAACATAAAAACAGTGGCACCCTCAAAAAATCCACAACCAGCACAAGGCTATGACAGGATAGACAGGTGACACTACTGAAGGAAATCCATAGTGTGTGGTCCTCATGACATAATGTCAGGTAGTCTTAGCCTGTTCAGTCCCTGGTGCAGTGAGTGTGGGGTAATTATTAAATGGCTACAATATATATCAATGTGTTGTGTTTTGCTGTTGAACTACAGGTACCAACACACCTTGTCAGGCCAAAAATTTTAGGGCATGCTGGCACGTGTGAAACTACAAGCCCCAGTATACCCATGGTTGCCATCCTGGGACTGCTGTGAACTGTAGTTTTCCTGTAAATAAACTCTGTAAAATTTAAAGGCAGACTCTGTGAAAAATTCCATTATTGAATGGAAATAAATACCCTCTTTAACCTCTTTATTGCTCGCCTAGATTCAGGGAGTTCCACTTCTTTCTTCAAGATTTGCAACCCAAAGGACTAAAATAAAAAAACATGCTAACAACGAACGGACTGCTGCTTTCAGGAGCTGTTCTGCAAATGTCAGACTTAGAGCCAAATATTCTAACCAAACAAAGTGACTGTGCTCTGATTGGTCAGAGTGCAGGAAAGCCGCTCTAATTGGTTAGAAGTGGCTAAACCATGTGGGGTTTAGTCCAATGAAGTACATTGATACAATGTGCTTTAGTCATACACTTGCAAACATAGGAAGTTTGTTCATATGTAGACTAATAAACTCAGTTCTTTAAACTATATAAAACAAATATAAATGTTTAAAATGAATGGCTTAGCACATTTGATGGGAATGAGGCCATGGCTTGTGGCTTTCTTGATTATTACCAGGAAAGATACTACAACTACTACTTTTTTATGATACACTTTGTAATGCCTTGACATGATAATTTTAAAGACTCATCTACATTAAATGTTGTGTATATGCACTAAATATAATAGTGGGGGGGCTGTATGTGGGAAAATGATTGCACAAACTGAAAACGATTAATCTTTACTACCAAATAAAGAACAAAAGTCTGTTGAGTACCTGTCTAAATAATACCTCCATATTTTAGTTCCTTTAAAAATTGGAAATTTGAAAGTTGAAAATACCAAAGTGAATACTGTTAAAATGATGTAGATTCTCATCTCATTTTCTTACCCTTGGGTTGTGCTAAAACAATAGTGTGTTCTCAGCACAGAACTGATAATAGCATTGCTAAAGTATTATTCAGATTTAATATTAGTGTCTAAAACTAGATCATAAGTTAATGCCCCACAATTATATTGCCCTTCACTAAACTTTACAATGAAGCAGTATACGGGTCGGAAATATAAAGAACAATGTCATTGTGCAAAATGCCTTATATGCATGTTCACTAAACACATGACATCCGCCTTCATTTATACAGGGGAATGCAGCTCTGATACTGTATCTGATATTAATACCATTTCCCATTCCGAGTACTGCAGACATTCTTATGTTCCCAAAGCACTCAACAATACACCATTATGTTTTATGAGTCATAAATGGGCTGCAGCCCATGGAAAAGCCTGCGTCTTAGGGCAGCAAGCCGTAATACACATCCCTGTGGCATAACATGCTTCTATGATGATTTCACAGCTGTCACACATCTTGGCCCATATTAGCTAAGTCATGTTATAAAACAAACATAAAATGTGAACTATGCATACTCAGTGCTGTTGGATGCCATTCTAAATATTTAACATTTCAGAAGGATATAAGATACAACAGGACATGATTGAATAAATTAATAAAATGCAACTGTAAGTATTAGGTAAAATTTTTTATCAAATTTGTGTTCCTTATTTTCAGTAGCCAAAATGTGTTCTACAGAGGACACAAGAAATATGAAGCATCAATATAGTGTGCAATACTTCCAGCTTCTGGCTTCCAAAATCTACCACACAAATTTGGATCAATAGATGAATTACCACATCTGAGATAGCTTCCCCAATGTACACCAAGGGCTAGATTTACTAAGCTGCGGGTTTGTAAAAGTGGAGATGTTGCCTAGAGCAACCAATCAGATTGTAGATGTCATTTTGTAGAATGTACTAAATAAATGATAACTAAAATCGGATTAGTTGCTATCGGCAACATCTCCACTTTTTCGAACCTGCAGTTTAGTAAATATACCAACAAGTTTCAAGAATGCACTAGCTTAAGTATTTATTTCAGCCATTTGTGTGCTTTCAACAGATGTTGCCTGAGGATGTTTTAGAATAAGTGGTAAACTGTGTAAAAGTAAAAGTTTTGTTAAACTTCAATTTCATTGAAATTTTTCAAGTGAAGCTAGAGTACAGATGTGGAGGATAAAAAAATAGAAATGGAATGTTGTAAAAATAGCAGTGACAAGAAGTGTTATACACATATGTCCTGATTAATATGATCTACAGTTTAGTTCATGTATAACTGTATGGATTTATTTAATACAAGCAAATAAAAAATGTTGTTTATGTGGTTCTATAAGATGCATATGGTTCTATAACTGATGTTGTGGAATCTTGATCCCTTTTCACCTTGTTCCCCAATGTTCTGCATAGGAGAGTGAGAGCACATGTTGGACAAGTTTTCATAAACATTGTAATCAGATGTGTTACAATTGACAGCAAGGTCAATGGTGGGAGTTGGAACTTATATATGGGCCTATTTATTATTAGGACAAAACTTGGTTTTGCAGCAGATAGGGCTACATCCTATTTACCATACCCTCCCTCCCTATGATCGCTTTTGTCAGGTCTGTGGGCTTTCCTATGCTAAACTTATTTACCATGGACAGCTGCAGTACAAGTACCACCACTGTCCTCCTATAGCTATTGCCATCTCAGGGTGGCGATAGCCATGGATCAATACCTAAAAAAGTGCTTTATTATTAATATGAAGCATTTTTTCGTTTTTTGTTTATATTAAAATGATTATATAGTTAGGTAATTTTTATTTATTGTTAAAGATTTTTTTCTGCGGTTCAGACTTCCAGTTCCAGTGTGCATATATAAGATGGCAAGCTGGGTAATGCATGCGCAGATGGACCATAATTGTAAAAAGTATGGCTTATTTGAAGATACTTGTATGTGATATCGTAATATGTCATTTTAGAGCTTCTGAAATTATATAAATCTGACTTAGTTAAAAAGTTACTTCTGTGTGCTGAGCTTTTAAAAAAACAAAAAGGCCAAACATTGAGTTCCTTAGTATATAAAGAGAGGGAAATGAAGGAAAACGTGTTTCTATTTCATCTTGTATTCATCTTTGTGCATTGAAAGGCATTGTAAGACTTGCGAAGAGCATAGGGGACATTTATGGAAACTAGTACAAAAGAAAACATATGGTGTTGCCCATAACAAATGATCAGATGTCTGACCCCTGGATGGGTTCCACATTAGGCTGCTTTGGGTCAGGCCATTTGCGGCAGCCAAGTTCATGATCCCACCTGGTGGGTGAGAGGCAGGAAGAAAA
The DNA here is from genome assembly GCF_038048845.1 of Mixophyes fleayi. Classification (NCBI taxonomy): domain Eukaryota; kingdom Metazoa; phylum Chordata; class Amphibia; order Anura; family Limnodynastidae; genus Mixophyes; species Mixophyes fleayi. The sequence continues at coordinate 250,578,579 of NC_134405.1, forward strand.
TGCTCCCTGGCTGTCTTATTTGTTTTAGAATAATAATAAACAAAGTCAGAGCAGCTAAGTAACATTTTCTGCCTGTATCACAGCCTATCTTTGCAGCCAGGTGGTGACATAAACCAGGGTTGTCCATGCGGCCCAGCACGCCTGTAAATGTGGCCCAGAAGGAGTTTTGTTTGTGGCAAGGAAGCAGCGCTGTTAATGGAAAAAAAAAATCCTGCAAAAAAAGAAAAGAAAATACTTACCTTGCGGTCACGCGGTCCCTTGTCTCCTCCTCTGTGCGGTGCTCGCAGTGAATGTCGGGCGTGATGTCATGGACCTTATTTCCCTGCTACATATTTCTACTTGTAATACTAATGGGGCATTATATATTATTCTCTTTGGCCCATTATAAGTTGTTATCCCTTAACTAGCATAGTGGTGTAATTAGCAAAACAGGTCACAACTTGGGGTCACAGTGATGTATATGTCAGGTACCGCAGGCCTGGTCAGGGCACCCTGATATACAATGCCTGGCTTATATGCACTTTATTAATATTGCATCGAAACAATACAAAAAGTGATTATAGTATAATAACTAGAGAGGATTTTTTGAACAGGGCGATTGAAAGGTAAGTATAGGGGGATTTGAAAAAAAAGGGATATATATATATATATATATATATATATATATATCACTTTTTTTCTCATATATATATATATGTTAACTATGTTTTCTATGGTTTTTTGGATGATCAGCTATCATTATTGTTAGTGTATCTTATGTGCGGCCCAAACCAAGTCGTCGTCTTCCAATGTGGCCCAGGGAAGCTAAAAGGTTGGACACTCCTGACATAAACTATGCACCAGGTATAATGGCTCATTCCCAGTAGATGGCTCCAAGCATTCCAAAAGGTGGATACTGCTGGTTAATACTAACGAAAGGGTCAAGAGGATCCCACTCACTGATTGGTGAATGGCTGGAACTATTCCCAATTCAAAGTTCAGTTGAATGTGCTCTGAATTGGATACTGACCAGATTTGGTTGTGTGGAGCAGATCTAAAAGATAAAGATAAGAATGGTATAAAGCAACCTTAACTCAAGTTCAAATTACAGTGACATTAACAAATAATGTAAAAGTAATTAGAGGGGAATATGTATTACAGCCTGCAACCGGGCAGAATTTTTTGTTCAACTCTAGGGCGTAAACTTATCAAGCTCTGAGTTTCCGGCGGGTTTGAAAAATGGAGATGTTGCCTATAACAACCAATCAGTTTCTAGCTATCATTTTGTAGAATCTACTAAATAAATGATAACTAAAATCTGATTAGTTGCTATGGTCATTGGGAGGATACCGGGTTTATCTGGCTCAATGCTACCCACTTCAGGCTGGCTGGCCACCCATGGGTGCCTTCATATGCCAGGAAGTCTACCCAGTACCTTCTAGGATTTGTATAGTCACTCAGGCAGAAACAAAAGTACAGCAGTATATTTATTGTCATACAAACAACACTAGAATATTATGTACACACAGTAAATAAAAGCACGGCATGTTTACCACATCATCTGTCCCTTACCTCATTAGCTTAAGGAGTTATAGTCACTTGGCAGTCCAGACTTCATGAACTATGGGTCTCTCTCAGCTGCATATATAGACTCTAGTAGAGAACGACAACTCAAAACCAGATCTTGCACTCTTCATGAATGAATTCCCAGAATGAACCCCTTCGACCTGGAGTGTCTCCTTATATCTCGGGTCTAATTTCCAGAGTCTTACGCCTCACTGGGCAAACTCCTGGGTCTATTCTTCTTAACCATTGGTAAGTGCTGGACTAGGGGGGTTGGAGAGTGGAGTGAAGATGAGCTGTCCTTCCACAGAACCTCCCCTGTTAGGTGGCCTGTTTGGACTAGCCTGGTGAGAACAATGGACACTAATTAGTTTTCCCACTCCAGCATCTTGCAACCTGATTCATACCCATAACTCCCCTGGCTTCACTTTAAAGACAATGAATAACAACCTTACTGCCAGTCATCAATATACAATACGCAATATACAATTGCAATATACAATACGCACTGAGCTACAATGTCCCCTTAGCCACTTGTAATTAGACAATGCAGTTGTAGTCTGGTGAGCTGGTGAACAAAATCAAGGGCTATAAAAAGTACTTGCTATAATCTACATTATATGAGAAACGAGAAACAGAATGGTTACAGGGTTATCATATTCGTTTCGTCACAGGCAGCATCTCCACTTTTCAAACCTTTCGTAAACTCGCAGCATCATAAATTTACCCCTAGGACTCCAAGCAGTCAGACAATATTATTTTTTGAGGCAAATTTGCTGAGGAAGTCTTTTGATTTTGTATTCTAAGGAGATTTTTTATTCTAATGGTCATAGTCGATGAGTTCTGGCTCTGATTACTGGCTTTGAATTTTGAAGATTTCTGGCTTTGATTACTTAGTTTGTTTACTACTACACTTTGACTACTCCTTCTCTGCAGCATGCTACAGTTAGCCTTACCTTCACAATATTTTGTACTTACTGGCGGTGTCTGTTCTCACCTGCTTCACACTTAGGGGCTTCGTTCCTGTCTTAGGAGTGACTGCTACCTCACATAGTACCGTGCACACTTAACCCTGCTAGATCGGATCAGCCCTAAAACAAAGCACTGTATTAATGCATACCAGAATACCGTACTGTTCATCATATGTGCCAAGTTTTTCCTGCCATACTGCACCATTCATCAACTGTGCCAGTGACTTATCTATACCGTGTCATTTATTATTTGTGCCAGTGACCTTCCATGGTATAGTGTCGTGTCAGTAACCTACGTTATATATAAAGTTCCAATCTTGCTTTCCTGATATCTGCATCAATTGACTGTAAATATTGAACTACTTTAATAAATCTACTACTGAGTTCGCAACTGCCTCATATCTCCTGCCTGCAACAAGTTACCAGTGCTACTGCTGATGTGTTAAGCTCAGCTGCTGCTTGACCTGATCCTGGAATATAGGGCCCCTGTTTTTTAAAAGAGATAGTTACTATTCACTTACTGGAAAGATGAGCAGTGAGAGAACAAGCTAGGCCTCGTTCCCTTTAAGCAGCCCACATTAAAATCAGCAGCATTTTTGTTTAATAAACAGGCTTACTTTCACCCAATCAGCCCCAGAAGTTAATGAATAGCATTCACATGGAATAGATATGCCTATTTCTCCCTATAAAGCCCCGACATAGAAATACTAGCACACATGTTTAATAATTAGGTCTCCTTACCCCAACTAGCCCAACATTAAAATAATCATTTCTTCATTTATTAAATAAGCTTCCTTCCCCACTTCCATTTAATATACAGATCTATTTCCCTCTACCACACTTAACTTTGTATTAACTAGATTACAATACATTTAATATATAGACACTTTTCTCCCCCACAAGCCTTGACATTAAATTAATAGTCATCCCATTTAACAAACAGACATATTCACTCCCACCACCAGCCCCAACATTAAATTAATAAAATTCCCTTTAAATAAAAAGGCATATTTCCTCCACCATCCCCAAATTCAAATGAATAACTTACAATTTTCTCCCACATTTAATAGATATTTTTAATACCAATACATACATCACCAACTTTAGAATATATTACTGATGTATTTTTTTAGAAGTATATTTAATTGCTGATTATGTTTTATTGTATTTATTTTCTATATATTTATGTACCACAAACAAAATCCCCCTTCACTCCAACCCCTAGCCAACTGAATGCCCTGTGGCATGCACCACATTCATGAGTACCCTTTGTAATTTTATAAGGAATATTTTATATATTACGTATCACCTGTATAGTAAGCTATAGATAACATCTGTGACCATGTAAAAGCAAAAGTCCACCTCCGTGGAACATAAAAGTGGCTATATAATCTAAAGAGTGCAGGCTATGCTTTTCCTTATAATAAAGCTTTATTTGCAAAAAATTTCAACTAAGTAATTAATTAACTAAATATATTTGATTTATTTCTAAAATTGAGCAAAAGCAAGGCACCTCATAGTGTAATATGTTAGGTATAATGAAACCTAAAGTGGAATATATGGTTACCAGGTGAAGCTTGTTAAATGGCCTTATTAGATATTGGATCCTCGCTTTAACAAATATGTTCCTCAGGATCTCACCACATACATATAAAAAAATGTAGAAACAGGCAATAATAGTGTAATATTTCTATAAAAACCCTGGTGCACCTCGTGAAGGTAAATATCACAACCGTGGTGTAAAAACCAGTCCTTCCACATAGAATCACCACTAAGTGAAACCAGAAGTACAGTGATGTCATAGAATGGCACTTTAGAGGGAAAAAAACCCTCACATTCAATTTTCCAATACAGTATAATATATGCGTACCAGATTCAAATTGAATATGAGCACATCATGATAGAACATGATAGAAATTGTCCTTGGATAAAAGATGTCTCCCCTTAATCACTTCCATAGGCGGTGATAGGGAGGAATGACAAGAGGTGAATATAGTGTAGCATGTATACACAGCGATTTATTTCAATAAAAGCAAGAGATGCACTCACAAAATCAAAATATGTAAAAAGCTTATCTGTAAAGCCAGAAAGATAATGTCCGTCATCAGCTTAGCAGTTCAGCAGCTCAATGCGTTTCGTCTCTGTTTATCAAGACTTCATCATGAGCAAGTAATGAAGAGTGCTAACAGCCGGCTATTTGCAGTCGACCGCACCATTTTGGCACATGCGCACTGACTGTCATCCAGTGCATAGGCGCCAGATTAACAACTTTATTAGCCAACATAAATTAGGCGCACGGCACTAATATCAAGTGCGCATGTGCGATATATCTATGGCAATCGGCTGATTGTCACGGAGCCTATTGTGGCTAGAATAACTAGTGACCCCTTGCAATAATAGTAAGGTATATGGTGTGATAATATATATATATATATATATATAGTGGGAAGAAGAATATCCCATACTTCCATCTGGCCCAGTGCGCATGTGCCAAACACTTTAGCTTCTACTTAGAGCTCAAGACTTATATCTATACAATATAGCAGGTCAGAAAAATTATAATTATTATAGCCACAAATGGTCATGACATTGAACTACACTTATTGTAAAATAAAATACAAAAAATAACACTATTGTAAAATAGAATAAATATATAAATATATAAATAACAGTGATCTCATAAAAAAAATAATAATAATAATAATCATGAAACATTAATATCTGATCAAATCGGTAGGTAACATAGAATAACTAACATAAAATTAAGGGATAAAATATGTAACAATCTATAGTTATGAAAAAAGGTCAATTTCATAATATTCATTAAGACCAGCAGGTGTTAAGGTACCCAACTCAAAAATCCAAAACATCTCTCTCTTGAATTTAATTCCATATGTTCCAGCGACCTAAAAAGAAGGAATTTGGGATCTCTGTTATGCTTCTCAACAAAGTGTCTTGATACTGAATGACTCTCAATTCTGTTTTTAATGTTTCTAATGTGTTCTTGGATTCATAATTTTAATGGGCTCATAGTTTTCCCAATATATTTTAATCCACAGGAACATTCCAACCTATATATTACGGAAGTAGTTAGACACTTTATCTGATGTTTAATTGTAAACTTCCTGCTATTATCATTAGAGAAGGAAGTTTTTATTGGATTCATATATTTGCAAACATTGCAATGATTGCATCGCAAAGACCCTTTGATATCAGAGAGGATACAAGGAGGTAATATTTCTTTTTTTAACATACTAGGAGCTAACATATCCTTCAAATTTCGTTTTTTTCTATAAATTACAACCGGTCTTTCAGGTAAAATTTTAGCCAAAATGGGGTCCCTTTTTAATATGCCCCAATGTTTATTTAAAGTGGATCTGATCTTCTTATCGCCACAATTAAACTTGGTTATAAATGGTACAATCTCAGTGTGAGTTTGTTTATCTGAATAATGTAAAATTTCCATTCTATCCTTGCCCTTAATCCTCTCAGTAGCTTCATTTAATAGTTCAATCGGATAACCCCTTTCTTTAAAACGATCTGAATATACATTCAATTGTTCCTCAAAGTCTATGGGGTTACTACAGTTTCTTTTGATTCTGTTAAATTGCGAAAAGGGGATGTTGGTTTTCCACCTCTTCTGGTGGCAACTTTTAAAGTAAGGGTAACTGTATCCACAGGTTTGATAAAAAAAATTGTTACCACTTTGTCCCCATCTGCCATCAGAATAAGGTCTAAGTATTCGACCTGTTTACTATTGAAAGTCGCCGTAAATTTCAAATTATATTCAATATTCCCAATATACGTTAAAAACTTGTAAAACTCATCATGGGTAGCATTCCATACTACTAATATATCATCTATATATCGTTTATATAATATTATTTTATTAGAAAAAGTATTAAATTGATATATGTATTTCTGTTCCCAGCTCCCCATATGTAAGTTGCAAAGCTGGGTGCGAAAGTTGTGCCCATGGCCGTCCTACAAGTTTGAATTATAAAATTGATCTAAAAAACTAAAATAGTTGTTGGTAAGGATAAATTCTATCAAATCACGTATAAACTCTTTATGATTATCCATAACGGATGAGTCAGATTCCAAACATTCTCTACAGGATTTAATGCCTGCTTCATGTTGGATTGATGTATATAGGGATTGAACATCTATCCCATGGTAAATCCTTAAAAATTTGTAAAACACTGTTAGTATCCTTTAGGTATGAATCCAGACTATGTTTTTTCTAAGGAATATGTCTACATACCTAGATAAATTAGAAGTAAGGGAATCAATCCCTGCAATAATAGGTCTTCTGTGGTAATAATAAGTCTTCAGTGGTTTCTACAAACTTTTGTGGATTTTGGGAATATAGTAAAAGATGGGTATAATAGGACTGGAATTCATCTTTTGTAATAATATTGTCATAAAGACCCTTTGTTAATAATAATAATAATACTCATGCACTTTTCTATGTCTAAGTCATAGTGAAGCAGCTCTATTAAAAATTAGGCAATTCCTTGACAACACTTTCTAAAATAGAATTGCTGTTGTACCGACAGCTTTTTATAAAAATAAGTTTTACCCTAAACAGGGGTATATTTAAATGTTTTGTATGAAATGGCGCCCCTTGGGATCTTTTAAACAAGCTATTATAAAATATGCTAGCAGGTTCATGATCTCTGCATCCCTTTTTTGTAAAGATGCCTAATGTAACTTTCTAGGAATGTGGGAGTTCCCAGCCCATTATTAAATGTGTTAGTTGTACAACCTAAGGCACAATAGGTATGTAGTATGGCCGTGTTCAAATAAAGGAGTTACATCAAATATAGGTTACATATATAATATTGGAGTGATCATACATTAAACTAAATGCAAAGGACATATTTCAAATTCATTTCTTTAGGGTAAAGGATCTGTTGGGACCTGGAAAGTTTATTTAAAACACTTAATAATAAGTTACAGCTGAAAGCAAGCAGTTTCTTTCAGTCTTCAAGTCTCATTGTTTTAGTAGGTTCATTTGGGGAATCTAAATATACTTCTTTTGAATTACTTTTGAATATACTTTTATAAAATCACATAAGTACACTTTTAAAACTTCATATATAAGATGTTAATATGTTAACAAGATAATTTTTGGCTTGAAAAAGTCCATAAAATCAGTCTCCTCAGTACTTTGCAGAATTGTTCAGAAAGCCTTTTGCTATTACTTTGATTGAACTCTATGGGCCTTATTCATCATGGAACGCAAAGCGAACGTAATGTGTGTGTTTTTTTTAAACACACGCACATCGGGCATATGCACATCCGTATTCAACAAGGAGCGGACCTGAAGAAACAAGTTTTGTTGAATACGTATTCAAACGCATATAGGCAATACGTTCTTTGATGAATACGGTACTTAGGTCACGTAAAAACTGGTGCACGTAGCAGTGCATTTTTATTTGCCCCTCTAGCTAATTCACCTGCAGCTGTACGTTTGTGTATGGCATGTATTTGTATTGTCAATTGACAGAGGAACCCACAGGCGTGCAATTCCTTCCTTACACTAACGTTTTATTATCATAGTTATTATCATAATTTCATACTAACCCTTCTTATTAACTTTTTGCATGATGCATTATGTATATTGTTTGTATGATATTGCCTGATATGAAAAAAGCATATACAACATATCTGAAACGTACAAATGTACAGTAGTACACATTTCTTTAGAAAGATAAAGCACACACACAAACTTTTGTAAATAAATTACTTTTAATAAACTAATTTATATTAAATTTAAATACCAAAAGAAAACTCAACTGTCAGAATGTAAATCATATTTTTCTAATAGTTTTACATTTTTTTGTGTGTCTGTATTTCCTGGTTTTCTTTATCAGATGATGTGTGGTATTTCTTCACCAACTGGAAAAAAAATAAAAAAAAATGTTTACATTCGCAATTTTAGGACATTTTGAAAATATATCTTAGCCCTATGGGTGTACTTTGTTCACACAGTTTTTCCAAGTTCAGCATAGTTCAGAGGTGGTACATTAAGGGAAACTCTCTGCAAAGACCCATGTTATGCTGAACACAGGAGTAGCCAGGGGACTGCATTTTGGAAGCAAATGCAGATATATTGAGGGAGGGGGGGTTGCTTCAAACAATATTTAGGCCCATGATTTCAGACACCTATGGAATGGCAAGCTTTGCCTAGGCCAAGGGAAAGTCACATTTAAGAATGAAAAACTTTCTACACTTTTATGTTGAAAAATAAAATTTTATTAATATTACATCTACGGAAATACAAAATGCACCGTTGTGATATGCTATGCTGAGTTCTGATTACAAATTTATCCTTCAAATACTTTCCAAACGAGTTACTCAGTTACCTGAACAGACTTCTTAGCCCTGCAGCTAACAGCACCTAAGATTTACCTCCAGAAGCCGGCTAATGGTTCCTAACTTCAATATGGAATCTGCTCTTCTTTCTCTTACCAGGCTCCTCATTTTTGGAACATCAAGACTTTTTTCTCTAAAATCTGTCACCTTTTGTGTACTTGACTCTCCCTACTGACTAGATTTTCCTAATTTCTTGGGCTTTTTTTGTTTGGTTTATTCAGGTTTTTTGTGTGGTAGTTGCCATTTATAACGACCTTTGCTATTCCAAGTTGACTGGATTTTCTATCCATTCATTTTATTTGCACTTAATGTTAAATTAATAGGAATATAATAATTAATTTAAGCAACAAAGTGTAATTGTGATGCTACCTAAAAAGCAAATGTCTGCTGTGGGAGTAACTGCACTGCAACAAGTAGCAAAAAGAAGAAGGGCGGAGGGAGATAAAGGCTGACAAAAACTAATACTGATTACCAAAGAGATCACGAATGTGATCTTCTTCAACTCCACAGCAAATTGCCTGTCACAGAGAAAACCTTTGAAGAGTGAACAGGACAGAGTTAATATCACGTCAACGTCTACAAATTCAGCGAACAAGATGCCATGCCATTGTTGATGTCAGTAACTTTGATGAAACAAATATTAATGCTCATGACTATGGTCCCATGAACAGTATTTGTGAACTTTGCCACGTTAAGCATTTTGCTGCTGAGCAGCCATCTGACAAACTAATTTGGTGCAATAAGATCTGTTCCTGTTATTGAGCACTTAATGAAGGAACAGCTTGAGCATTCAAAAAATGTCTTGGACAACATTAGATCGATTAACAATGCTTTAGCATTTGCGTCTATGGGTGCTAATATTTTCTCGCCACCTGGCTTTGGTCCCTATTGTTTCCAAATTGACAATCAAATTTACCATCACGCAGGAACTTTGCATCCAGCAAATGAGGACCAGAGAAAGTTTGTGCAACTGGATATATTAGACCTAGATGAGGCTGCAAATCAAAGAATGAGGATTACATCAAATGCGGTGTGCAATCCTGACCTGATGCAAGATTTAAGTACTTTCATATCTCAATTTAATCCATTTGCTGAGTGATGCAAAATGCTTTATGAGGTTGAAGAAGAAAACATTAATGATGCAGTACTCCGTGGCGTTGAACCAACAAAGGTGAGCATAGCAATTGTTTAAGACCGCAAATCTGACATGAGGTGATACAATGCTCAAAGGTGTAATGAGGTAGCTGCCATTCTCAATAATACTGATGGCAAACCACCTCTTGAGAGGGACTTGCTGATCCATTGTTGCCAAAATGACAAGGGAAATTGGTAAAAGACTCTGAGAAGATTTACACAACAAATGTGGTATATAAAGAAATATATGTGAAATAGGAATTGTGTTAAGTTATTTTTATTTTTTTGAGCCGGTTGTTGATTTCACATTCATGGGATAATTAATGTGCGGAATTTAACCGTTACCAAAAAAGGGTCCAACATGATCTTACTCCTATTTTTTCTGACATTTTGACGGGCTTTTAACTAGTTTGGATATAATTTGCTCACAGCTGTATACGGACAAAGGAGTATGGTGTATCCAGGACACACTTGAAAATGAGCAGTGACTCTCAATTTATGCACAGACTGGAGTGCGAGAGGGGGTTGCCCACATTGTAAAGACAACAAACAGGGATACTCTGCACTCTTCAAACGCATAAGTAATGTTGTACTAACTACTTTTCTATTAGAACACTTTACTTACCTTACAACTGCAGTAGTCTGTCTCTCCCCTCAGATTACTTACACAAAGTGGCTCGGTGCTTGTGTGACCTAAGGTTTGCAATAGTAGCCAGAGGGGTAAGCTGGAAGGCTGCGATAGAGGGATCATATTCAGGCTTTTTGGATATATGATATCTATTTTACAAGAACAATATTATGTTTTATTATACTATAGTATTTTAGGTACAATGAAACAGTGGGGCTTATTTACTAACATTACATTTAGTTGCAAAATTTGCACTAAACCATAGTAATCAATCAGACTCTTGTATTCATTGTCTAATGTGCATCAGACAGCAAAAAGCTCTGTTAACATTTTGCACCTTAATCCAATGTTAGCAAATGAGCCCTACTTTGTACAGCAGTGTCACACATCACGTCAAAAACAGTTGTGTCTTACCTGTATTTTGAGAGGTACATATTCTAGAATATTTTAAAATGACATCTGTTCCTGCTTCGAAACAAAAATCCATTGAACTGACATTACCAGCAATGAACCCACGTGGATTCGTTAATTTTTTCTCTGACCTTCTTTGCCAAAATACCACTTAATCCATGTCTTTCTAGGAACACAGAGTCTCAATATAAAGTAGCACATCAAGCGCAAATCCCCTTACATAAACAATTTGTGCTTTTCTCAGTTCCTTACATGGTCAACAAGACTGCTTTCAAAATATACAACTAAATTGCCTGTGTACAGAAAACCGGCCAAAACGTCCTTGTTGACAATGCAAATTTGAAAATGTCTCACAGTATCTGTCTCATATAACATTTTTTTTATTTCAATGAGATCTTGCCATTCATCATGTAAAGAAAAAAGAACATAGATTATATTTAGAAATATATATTAAAACAAGAGTTGTTTGCATTACGCTCATTTAAAAGACTCTTTATAAATATTCTAGACATGAGTCAGAGAAGCATACAATGGCAGTTCCCACTAATTACAAAACACATAACACTGATGCTCGGCAAGATTTTCCACATTATAAATCACCTAGAAGGAATTAGGTGAACTGTTCAGAAGCAAACAGACAAATCACAGACAATAGATCCAGTGGGACTATTTTTGGCAAGGTCTTGAGAGCTGGTCATGGTAAATTAGCCAATGAAAATAAAGAGACACTCAGAGTCTTCAACAAAATCTTTTTGTACTTACAATTTTTAATACTCTGCAAACCAATAAGCTGAAGGGTCATATTACTTTAATGACAACACAAAACATAGCTTGTACTATGCAGTCTCTCTTATAATCAAGCTATACACATACAAACATTAAGTTGTAAGCAGAAAAAAATACAAAACTCAACAGTGTAACAGTGTACAAATTATACAGTGGCAGAGCTAAAGTTTTAGGGTCTCTGTGAAAAATCTCACATTTTTTCCTTATAGCTAAAGATGAAACTTTCAAAACTGTTCCACAAAACATTTGCCTCTATTATTATTTGTCTATAAAATTTTGTACATTTCCTTGAGTGGAATTTGTCCATAAGTATTCCCAGCACTACTCTAGCCATAAAGCAGAATAAATTGACTAGAGTTGCTTCACCTCTATTACTAGACTAAACATGTTGATGATTGTATTGGATTTATATAACTTTGCACCTTTGCAAAATGCACTGGTCCGCTGAGAAACTTGGTTTACGTCATATTTCACAGCAACTTCACTTATCTCTTCTCATATATAAGGAACTTCACATAGCAGCAAAATATATGACCTGACAAGAGTTGATACATTCGTAGTATCGTATGAAATAAAGATTCTTCAATGCGATCGCTCTGGTTCTAAAGCACAATAGTTTTATTCGCAAACATAGATTACAGGCAATGTATCGTATACATACAACAAGCTTCTATAAGAGCACTCTGGTTTCCAAAGCCAGAGGTAAACACTTTTCTGCACTGTACAGAGATAAAAAGCAGTGACATCACAAAGATACACAGTTACAGAATTAAGGTCCTCATTCATAGGTCGATGGGTCACGATCTCCCAAGAACTCGATGCCCCATTGGTTGATTCCTTTGGTCATAGATCCTTGAGGTGGGGGACATCTTTCCATGTGTCCCCAGCTGCCCTCCCCTGGACCTGTATATACTGGTTCTTTTATAACATATCTGGAGTTGCTACTTGGTGTATGAAAAGCAATATTAATTATAACTAGCGTTCACAAAATGCGAACGCTTCATAAATACTACCGGAATCGTTCTCATGCGAATGCAAACAGAATGAGACTAAACCCGGTGGAATTAATATGGTGGAAACATTAATTAGCTTTTTTACCACATTATATTTATTATTAAATGATAGAAATACATTAAACTTATTTACATGTTGCTACAATAATGATTAAGTTGCGCATTAATCACATTGGATCCGATTGTAGGGTACAGAAATTATTGACTACCACCTTTGTCCAATTATTGAACTTCAACAGAGCTGAAACATTAAGATATGATACAAGATATGAAACAATATAATAACTTGATTACAGCACACGCACCTCATGGCGTTAATGCTTGTGGGCTTGAGTTACTTACCACAACAGTATGATGCTTACACCACTGATATAGCTGATCTTACAATATATGTCAGAAAACAGAATAGACACTGATACCATTGAACTTATCTCTTACTAGTGTAATTTAACATTATGTTTTGCTAAGTCTTTTTATCTATAATATGTTATTATTGTATCATAAGTTATCAGGTGAAGAAAGTTGCTTTATCAATTCATGAGTAATAAAGAAAGTGAGTTTTCTTCTTGATGTCTAAGACATCACGTAATTGTGAACTGGAGTTGAATAATCAGTCTCTACTGGCCTTAGCTCTAGCTGTTCTCACAGTGGCTTCTATACTAAAGGCCTGATTCTCATACCACAGCGTAAGGCATGCTCCACTCTTAGGACGTTTATTAACTAATACAAACTTGCAAATGATGTACAAACAAGGACAAACAAAAGAGCACAGTGTTGAGCCTAAATCAGGATTCTAAATCATAAGCAATGCTGTGACAAACCGCATGATGGTTGCCAGTACTTTCAAAATGGTGCTTTCTTGCCAGCCTGAGAATCCACAGAGCTCAGCCAAAGAAAACACTGTGAGGGAGCCAGGGTTCTCCCAAGTCTTGGCTTTACATCCACTATAGTAGCACAGGCTGAGGGACCGAAGAGACAAGCACATGACCCATAAGGTCACATAAGAACACCATAATGGCTTGGTATTTGCTCACATGGGATAAGATGAAAATATAACTTAATCCTTTCAGCAGTGAAGGGGTGAGTCCCAACACGCTTGTTATTTAGAAGCATTAAACACCACTGACTATTTCTGGCAGGTTGAAAGTAAATTAACTCATGCAGCGTCCCGTGAAAAACATTCTTTTTTCTAACCAACACTACCACTCATGTCACTTCAAGCAGAGCTCTATTCCATTAAAAGTAACAAGTGATTTAAAGACAGAAGATATTAAGCTTATTATGTTCACTCTGCAAACTAGTAGGCATCTCCGCCACACCATAGACAAATACTACATTTTCCATTTTTTGTCCTTTTTTTATCTGCTGCTAAAACACAATTTACAGAATAACAAAGCAAACTCTAGCATGCAAAAAAAACCAAACAAACGACCGTGAGTGGTGCATATAAGACATAGTTGTGCATAGTTAGTGATTGTTCACAAGTATATCATCATTTGCTTTTCTATATTAGGACAATAGGTCTATTTTTGCAAACTTAATCAGAATTTTTTTATTAGCTAGCCCCCCCAAAAAAATCATTTATTACAACTAACTAAGCAGTAAACAACATTATAGTCAACATTATGACAGGGGACGTGTAACAATGGCATATACAATAAAGCATGTCTGCAAAAATACATCAGGTCAATCATGATGAGCATTAAAAGTAATTGAACAATACAGAGGTATCAAAAGAAAGAGATGTCTTGACAGAGCCATTATTTTATTCTTGAAACTGAAAGACCATGTACTGCAGACTCTAAATTATTTCTGGTGCCTAAAAGTATCTAGTCCAACAGTGCACAGAAAGGATGTTCTTCTTGGAATTTGCGGTATTTGATTGCACAGTAAAGCTACAATAGCATCTGGATCACACTCCTACACTTGTAAGGAACAGCAGTATGTTATAGTAGGAGCTATGAGGAGTGAGGTTTTTTTATATTGTAATAATTCAATATTTTAAGACAAGAATTTGATCTTTTGTACACGTTTTCAATTTACCACTATTTCCAATATCAAAGATGTCTTAATACAATGTCATGGAAAAAAAATTAGAGAGGAATGAAATTTCAGTGAGAATCATATGTCTAGAGATGAGTTCATTTGTGGTAATCCTGATACGCTAATGTAATACTCTAACAAATTTACTACATGCAGTTAGCTGACTAGATGGGGTGTGGGCTGTTTCTAAAGAACATTTCCAGTTTCAGAATTTTTTTTCTAAATATCACTTTCGCATCCTATCCACACCTATGTCAACTACAGATGTATAAAACTAAATAATTTCTACTTCCACAAATTGTCCGATTGCAATTAGGCATCCGCTCTCAACATTCCACTAAGACTGTACTGACAAAAGTGGTGAATTATCTACATATCCACATTACTCCATATTCATACTTCTGGACCTCTTAGTTGCTTTTGACACTTTTGATCACCTTTCTGCACACCCTTCACTCCATTGGAGTTTGTCACACTGTTTTTTACTGGTTCACTTCCTACCTATCAAACTGCTCATTTGAGGTCTCCCTCTGGCACATCCTCCCCTTCACTCTCTCTCTATGGGGCAGATTCACTGTGTTGTTCTGAAGAACAACGCGGAAGTGCTGATTTTTTCTCTCGGCTCATAAAGCTGCAAGCAAAAATCAGTGGAGAAATTACTGTAGTAACAATAATAATGCGCAGCAATGTTGTTCTTTAGAACATCACGACTAATTTAATCTGCCCCATATGTTGGGTGCCTAAAGGCTCTGCTCTTGGCCCTCTGCTTTTCTCACTATACATCTCTTCTCTTTGAGAATTCGGCCTCCAGTACATAGAAGCATAGAATTTGACGGCAGATAAGAACCACTTGGCCCATCTAGTCTGTCCATTGTTTTATTAACCTATGGTATCCTCAAACTCTATTTGATCGATTATTTTTTTATAAGGATATTCTTATGTCTATCCCAAGCATATGTAATCTGTTCTACTGTACAGTCATGGCCAAAAGTTTTGAGAATGACACAAATATTATTTTTCACAAAGTCTGCTGCCTCAGTTTTCATGATGGCAATTTGCATATACTCTAGAATGTCATAAAGAGTGATCAGATGAATTGCAATTAATTCCAAAGTCCCTCTTTGCCATGAACATTTCTACTGCATTTCAGCCCTGCCACAAAAGGACCAGCTGACATCAGGTCAGTGATTCTCTTGTTAACACAGATGAGAGTGTTGGTGAGGACAAGGCTGGAATCATGCTGATTAAGTTAGAATAACAGACTGGAAGCTTTAAAAGGAGGTTTGTGCTTCAAATCATTGTTCTTCCTCTGTTAACCATGGTTATCTGCAAGCAAACAGGTGCAGTCATCATTGCTTTGCACAAAAAGGGCTTCACAGGCAAGGATATTACTGCTAGTAAGATTGCACCTAAATCAACCATTTATTAGGACATCAAGTACTTCAAGGAGACAGGTTCAATAGTTGTGAAGAAGGCTTCAGGACATTAGTATTAGTATCTAGTAAGGAAATTAGTATTATAC
The DNA here is from genome assembly GCF_038048845.1 of Mixophyes fleayi. NCBI lineage: Eukaryota > Metazoa > Chordata > Amphibia > Anura > Limnodynastidae > Mixophyes > Mixophyes fleayi. The sequence continues at coordinate 250,595,010 of NC_134405.1, forward strand.
TAATTTCCTTACTAGAATTATAAATCTTAAAAAATGAATTAACAATGAAAAGAGTACTCACCTTACTTAATTAATTAAAGTAAGGACTTAATTTTTCACAAGATAATTTGAGTGGGAGCTGCTATAAAATATATGCGAAAACATTTTGAATTAAATATAAGTGAACTTTTATAACTTGGTTTGCAGAGCATTTCTATTTAGCATTTCTAAAATGTAGTTTCTGTTTTCTTCTTTATTGCTTATATTGGGCCTTTATGGGCACTATATCCCATGTACACTTTGGGCTAAGAGTGTAGTGATATTGGACATTAGGTACTGGTCAGAAATCAGTGGTGTAACTAGAAATTATTGGACCCCATAGCAACAATTTAAAAGGACGGTACCCCTTCAATACATGAGCTTAACTTCATAAACATACTCAGTGAGAGTACCCACTGCATTCCCCTCTCCCAAAATATATGCAGAACCATAACTATAGCCTACACTGCAATGTACCAAATACATTTTTGCTATTTGACAAAGCTGCAGTACTAGAGAAGAACAAAGTTTCTGCAAACTGTTCGGAATTGAGTTTCGTGACCATTTAGCAGCTGCAGTAGTAGAAAAGAGTGAAGTGACTGAAAAATGTTGAGAATTCAATGTCGCAGAGAAACAGGCTGTTTATCAGACGCGTGAATTCTGGCAATACAATCTTTGTATTTTAATTTATTTTTCACAAAATCTATAGTCTATGCATAGAGCTGGAATGATGTTGGTCATATCATGGCAAGATGTGCATAAACTGTATAGCATTAATGCCCTTCTTTTAAAGCACCCAATCTCCTTTTAATGTTCATCTTATTACCGTATTCATATTATAAATTACCACATGGACCCCAGATTAAATTTGGCAAAAGGTTACAGTTTAATTTTGAAATAGAGGGCCTGAGTCATTAAGGAGAGCAAATAAAAAAAAAAGGAGTAACCTTGTACCTTGGCAAAACCATGTTGCATTGGACGGGGATGTAAATTTAAAATGTGGGGACAGATTTATAGTTGGAGTAGGGCATGGTCCTAGATAAAATTTAAATTTCAGTGTAAAAAAAAAGTTATCAAATATTTGTTTGCTACAGGACAAAAAAGCCAGTATTTTCTTTATGTGCAAAATAATAAACTAATTTGCACCCCTTGCATTGTAATTTGGTTTGTCCAGGATCAAATTTACTCCTTTTTTGCCTTGCTCTCCTTAATGACTCCCCTAGAATGTATGTATAAAAAAAGGTGACGGCGAGAGCAGGGCAGTCAGCCAAACATTTGCCAAACCAAACAGTGGAAGGTCAGACCATTTCATCACTGGTCCCAGAATATAATCCTTTATGATTGGACGGTGCTAAATTCTGGCAACAGAGTGATTACACCCTTTCTGGACTCGACAATGATGTGTCCTCAAAAAAGCAGGTCAAGGGGTCATCCACACAAAAGGGCAAAGAGACAAGTTGCTTCCAATGGGCCAGTGACCCCTGGCCAATCCGCTGAAGCACTTTATGCTTACTAGTCGCTGACTGCGATGTTTTCCTACCAACCACCATAATCCTTTAGAGGAATCACAGCCTGTCACCAAGTGACCTCACTATAGACCCCAATCTCCAATAAACCTGCTCAATAAAGAGCCATAGCCCTTCATTAGTCATGTGAACACCATCTAGCCTAAACAGCTGTATCTGTTCCATCGTTATTAAAGGGTGGTCAATGAATATTCCCCCCATCGCCTATTTATCATGGCGGGCCTCCAGGAAAGTCATGGAATAAGGTTGGATCAGCACAATTTTACTGCTGGCCACTGTGCCTGAATGGCACGAAGATCCTCCACGACTTGCCCTTGTCTACGCTGTTGCAGGTACAATACTAGAAGGGCATAAGTGTCAACCATCCCTATCTTCTCCTCTCTACCCACCAGATGTCTACGGGGTAAGAGAAAGAGGACCATTCCTGGGCTAACCAGTGTCTGTATGGCAACTACATTGTATAAATGACCCATTACCCAAATCTGGATCTTCTTGTCGGGGTTACCTATGATGAACACATAACGTCCATTGACAGCAGCTGCTGTCAGAGCTTGGGGTTGTATCATAAGCAGAGCCCTGTCACAGCAGTGGGCCATGCATTGTACATAAGCAAGCCCCTGTCGGAGCAGTTGGCCGGACACATCACAAGTAGGCCCTTGCCAGAGCAGTGGGACGTACACCATATTACCAGACCCCTGCCAGAGGGGTTGGGTACTATATAATGATGCTCTAAATGCCGACAGTACATACCCCAACATGATGACAACGAAGAGCTCTATGATGACAGATTGGTAAGACAGAATGCTTGAAAAGGAGACTTAAAGAAATTGTGAGCGCTGAAGATCCTGGCACACTCCGATGATGTCACATTTGAGGGCCACACTATATACGTGCTGCTAAGAGGGCAATTTAAGGCAGAGATGGCGGCTGCTGTAGAATGTAAAAGGTTTTGTATAGAACCTTGTACAGCCGGCGCCTCCTTAAATTGCTACCTTCACAGCACCCATGATAGTGTGGCCCTTCAATGTGACATTATCGGAGTGTTCCTTGATCTCCAGCGCTCACAACTTCTTTAAGTCTCTGTTTCAAGCATTCAGTGTTACCACTCTGTGGGCAATGAGCTCTTCGCTGTCATCATGTCGGGGTATGTACTGTCGGTGTTCAGAGCATTAAGAAACTTGTGTCTATAGGTCTCTTATTATCTCTTATTACCGTAGAGCGGATCTTTGCTCATGCTTGTAGCCGAAACATGAATGAAATGCCTGCCAACTTGGCAGCAATTGCTGTTTTGTCGCCCCAATTTAGGTATCTATCGTTAAGCACAATTGTGTGTGTGGGCGCCGGATACCGGCCATGGCTATTTGGAGATTCCTACAGAATATCCTACCCATTAGGGATAACCCAACATGCAAAGTTGAAGGAATCTAATAACAATTGATCCGATGCAGGGTGCTAGTGGGCCAAGTTCATGCATCTACTATTAAAGACTCCATCTTCCTAATTTTGTCATTGGGCAACTGACATCATTCCCTTATGGTGTCAATTTTAATGCCCAGGAAAGATAAGCAGTGCAACAGCCCCTCTTTCTTATCGTGGACCATTTGAACCCCCAAAGTTGAGAAAAATGCATACGTGGAGAGCAGTGTGTCTGCTCAAACTGATGAGTAAACCAGGCCTATAACAAAAAATCATCTAGATAATGTACGATCCCAGGGTGTCTCGTTCCTGCCTGTACACACCACCGCAGGAAGGAGCTGAAGGTCCCGAAATACTTGCACAAGACCTAACAACCAATGGGGAGGTACCTACCATTGAAGAACACATCTGACAATCTAAAACCCATATATTTGGAGTCTAGGCTTAGCGGGAGCAGACGAAATGTGGATTCTATGTCCAGCTTCACTAAGAGCGCAACTTTCCTATGTTCTAACTAGGGATAAGGAGTCCTCAAAACATTGATACACTACCGAGTTATGGCTCACCACAGTGGCATTGTTTGCCTAACCCAGGTGGGAGGGGGGTGTGCTGTATGAAGTGGAATTCACCAGCTGCTTTTTTGGGGGACTACTCCTACAGGGAAGATCACTAATCCAAAAAAGGGTGGGAGGCCAGCTATGCATCCCAGGTCGACCTCACTGTGTACTTTATCCGCCCACACTCCAGGAAGTAAGTAAGTGGACCAAAGGTTCTTGCGGTGGCCGTGCTCACCCCCCCTCTAATGGGGAGACGGAAGCTGCAGCAAAAACCCTCTTCCATCAAGAGAGCCTGGGAAGCATTGGAAAAAGGCGGAGTCATTTGCCCAGCACCTGCAGGTTTAAAGGGAAAGGGGCCTTTAGCAGTGCCTCTGACTTTCTCTGGCCTCTACCTGAGCCGGCTGAGCTCCTGGGGCATTTCCTAGCTGAGTGGGAGCAGCCGCAATTGGAACAAGTGTGCCGGTATTTACAGGACTCCCCTCTTCCACAGGTAATGTTGTTAAACACAAACATTGATTCCTTGAAAGTAGGGGAGTGCTGAGCCACCCAACACTGGAAAATTACCTCTTCCAACTGTGTGTCAGGGTGGAACTCAGGTGCATCTGCACCATCCACATATCTACATCCTTCTATATGAAAGGAATAATCCACTGTCTGCTCCCTTTGCATCTATAACGTTCATCATTGGTGAGCCATATACCTGTCCCATCGTTGATGAAAATTATAACTATGAGTCTAGTCTCCAAGTAGCATGCCGCAAAGATACAGTCAACAGTTAATGCCTCTTCCCCTATCCCCCCATCACCACAGGCTTCTAGTAGATAATTTTTTGACATGTCCATAAGGGAAAACATGTCACCGTAGAAATCTTTCTTTATTTTATCATTCGGGCTGTGCCAGGTGCCGGACAGAAGCACCATATTTTCATAGAGGACCATCTTACCTCTCGTCGCTGAGGTACCCGTTGCCACCTCTTCAGCTACTTTTGTGATCTTGCTACCGGCAAAATAGGTGGGCTGTGCGTGTGTGTTGTGCAAATAGCATGAGATTCATACTCACCACCATGCTGAGGTCCAGGACACCTGCATCGCCTGTGAAGTTTTAAATACTTTTCGCCCCTCCAAAAAAGCCACAATCTTAAAATTTAACTAACCACCAATAATAAACAAGTGAATTGGCCACAAAAATGAGAATCCACAAATAGTCACGTAATAGATGAAAGAAGGATAGTTGGGAACTTTTTAGCATAGATGAGCATTTCGGAGTTGGTGAAATCAAACAAGATCTGACGTTGGGGATCCGAGAGAAAATGGCTCGGTTTCGCTGCCAATTTCGGATCTCAAAATGAGGCAAAACTTAATTTCCTGCAAGCTTTGAATCAATAAGTTATATATATATATATATATATATATATATATATATATATTTATATATATTGCCAAGTGCCATTTTAGAACAGACAGCGTGTGTACAAAGGAAGTTAGCTGCAATGCTCTGCTCTGAAAATAGCATTCATGGTGAAAGAAGGACATAGAAAGCAATAGAATTGTGTCATCATTGTAAAGCAGTTCTGTAGAGATTAGTCAGTTAGAATAGTATGCTGATCAACTGCTTTTAAATTCAATCTTTTAGAGAATTTAGATGGACTAGAGGCTACTGGTTGTTGATAATGCATATATAATAGTACGATAGTTAGATATCATTCTGAACTAAGTAGTATATTTAGTGGAGGAAAACAGTGTACTTTTGCTGTATGATTATTAGCAGAAGACAAATAGATTTTTTTGTGAAAGTAATCTTTGTTGGGGCATGTGAAATCATCATGAAATAAACTGGATGTTTGCGTGTGAGGTTTGCCAGCAGCTGCACACCCCAAAAAACATTATGGGCCTGAGTCATTGGGAAAGTAAAGAAAAAAAAGGAGTATATATTCTCCAGGACAAACCATGCTACAATGCAAGAGGTGCAAATTAGTTTGTTATTTTGCACATAAGTTAATTACTGGCTAATTTTCATATAGCACACAAATACGTGATAGCTTTATGCTTACACTAAAATTTAAAGTTGATCTAGGACATGCCCTATCCCAACTATAAATCTGCCATTGCATTTTAAATTTACTTCCCACTCCAATTCAACATGGTTCTGCCAAGGTGCGAAGTTACTCCTTTTTTTGCTTTACTTTCCTTGATAAATCAGGCTCTTTATATTCTAATATTTTCTATTTTCAATACTTATCAATTTTGAATTCATTCAGTGACATCTATATTAAAAAAGGGTGTTTGCGTGTGTGGTTCGGCAGCAGCTGCACACCCCAAAAAACCTATATATTCTTATTTTTTCTATTTTTCAATACTTGCCAATTTTGAAAGGGTCTTTCAGTGACATCTATTTTTAAAAAAGGGTGTTTGTGTGTGAGGGTTTTTTCTGGGGCATTTTTGACATTCAGCGACATTCAGAAACCTCATAAGGAGCATTAGAGTGGCTGCAAAAAAAATGTTATCTGCCATGCCACCAACTGAAGCAAGCCCATTAGATAAATTAAACAACCGAAGGAATTTAGTGTAAGGTGCAAGAGATAAAAATGTTGAAACACACTAAATTTGGAACATTACACAGCCTGCATCATGGAGAGTGCAGAGGTAGCAACAATCAGAAGTCATTAGGTGGACATAGGCATCAGTAGATATTTAGACAAGTAGATACCAAATTGTAAAGCATTCAAATCTCTCTCACTGTCAATAATATCACAATTTCCTCAGTCTCTCAAGCCCGCTGCCTTGGTGTCACACTTGACTCTGCCCTCTGCTTTTTTCCTCACATTCAGACTCTCTTCCAGTCCTGTCGACTCCACCTTAAAAACATTGCCAGAATATGCCTTTTCCTTACTCAACAGGCTACCAAAACTCTTCTCCATTCTCTCATCATCTCCCGTCTTGACTATTGCAAGCTCCTGCTATTTGGCATTCCTGATACCCATATATCCACACTTCCTTCCATCCTAAATGCTCATGCAAGACTAATCTTCCTCTCCAATCGCTCCACATCTGCTACTCCACTTTGCAAACCCCTACACTGGCTCCTTGAGTCCTCCAGAATCAAATTCAAATTACTCACCCTTACCTTGAAAGCCTTCAACCACACAACCCCAGCATACATCTCAAATCTCATATCAAAATAATCTCCATCCCGCCCTCTTAGATCTATTGCTGACCTGTGCCTTGTCTCGTCTCTGGTAACCATCTCTCACTCCCGCTTACAAGACTTCTCTCGTGCAGCTCCCCACTTATGGAATTCACTACCATGCTCAATTAGGCTTTCTCACAGCGTTTAAAATATTTAGCTGCTCTTTTAAAACCCATCTCCTTTTTATATCCCTTATCCCTGATAACAGTATTCACACTAATGCACCCTCACAACTGTCCCAATCTCAGTACCACATTTCCTCCTTTTGTTTGCTATGCCCTCTTCCACTTAGAATGTAAGCTCTCTAATGAGCAGGTTCCTTCATATCCTTTGTTTTTTATATCTACATTTATTTTGTCTACATTTTATGTCCCTGTTTTATGTATGTACTGTTTTCCATACTGTGCACCTTTGCAGAGCACTGTGGCGCCTTATATATCTATAATAATAGTAATAATAAAGTGCTTGTTGTCGCTATATAAATAAATGTTGATGAAGATAGAAGAAGGTGGCCTGCACCCATACTACAAAAACTCAAAGACTACGCACTTAATATATTCTTTAATGGCCAGAGCATTCATCGCTATCCAAGAGCAGGGTTTTTACTTACCTTGCCACTACATAAACAAATGTTGATATGATAGAGGAAGGTGGCCTGCACCCACACTACAAAAAATCAAAGACTACGCACATAATACATTTTTCAATGGCCAGAGAATTCATCGATAGCCAAAAGCAGAGCTTTGTGCCGTAATGCTGCCGTTCTGAATCAAACCAGTGGACTCATATACATTTATTGAAGGGCTGAAGTATCAGTCGCCTGAGGGATGGTTTGTCAAACCCCAGCGTAAAAGGGACTGCCCAAGACTTTCTGCGAAGTTGGTCCCCAAGACCCATGTATCTAAATATGGAATGTGTATAAATAATATTTAAATGTTCTTATAGTGAAGTGTAAGAAATATGTAAAACAAACAGTTCAGATAGGCCAATAGTTGCCCTTCCCACATGTAAAACACTCACATTGATGCAGTTTGTTTGCTCAAAATATGTCTTGACAATGTAATTCCACATTCTGAGAAATTAAGAGGATAGATTTTGACCCTGGCAAAGAATATATGTAGAGATGGAAATATGATGGCTGACGATTTACGCTAAGTGATGGAGTTAGAGATCGTATAGACTAATTAATTATTTTTGGAATTGAATGGGAGAAAACAAATGCAACAATTAAAAAATTACAAAATCCCTCTTTAACACAGATCACTGCAGACCAGGGGAGGGCTGGTAAATTTTAATTTAAACCTGGGAGGCAAGACTCATCTCAGGAGCCTATTAGGAACATTTTAAAGGAAAAAGAATGCAGGTGACCCAATGTCCCAGCTTAAGGTAGCTTACTATGGGACCGGCCCAGGGGGCATATGTCCCCATGCCCTCCAGCCTGGCATGCTCCTGTTGCAGACTTTGGTCAAAATTGGTGACAATTGGAACAGTCGTGAAGGGATCATTAGAAAATAGACTGGATATGACTGAAAAAGAATGTTAATGCTATAAATAGTAATATAGCAGCAAACAGCTCAAAATGACTTTGTTTTACCTATTTTTCACAATTTTTAATTAAATTCAAAACCAAAACCAAAACCTTTCATGATTTGTGGCAACACGTATCACAAAGCCAAAAAACAAACACATTTAGAACCAAAACCACATTCAAAACCAAAACACTGGGGTCAGCGCACATCTCTAATATTTAGTTCAACAGGTTCTTTCAGCCAACCATGATATGATTGTGCTACAGAGGAAGAGCAATCAGTAATTGTACAGTAGCTCCACATAGCTCCCATAATGTGGGTCTTGTGAGTGCTTATATAACACCAATATTTGTGTTGCGGCCAGGGCTGCCAAGAGGAATTTGGGGCCTCAGTCCAGCAACTTTCTGGGCCCCCATCCACACATAAGAGGAGAAGGGATGTTTGCTGCCGCGCAGCGGTTGCGAAGGGGGCATGGCCACATAGTGATGGGGGAGTGGCCAACATGGTTTGCGCCTCTTTACACATGACACTATGGGGGTAATTCAATTAGCCACAAAGTGTCTCTGCAACGTCTGTGAGACACTTTGCGGCAGAGATTTTGTCAGAAATATCCTTGCGCCACAATTACCGGCAATTGAATTCCTTCCATTGTGTATTAAAATGGTGTTGATCTCATCTACCTGTTGTTGCAGCTTTCACAACCTGGTACTGGATTCTTGTTTGGATCCTGAAATGTTGGGACCTGTTTGGAAAATGTATCGGTACATGAAATATTGAAAATAATTAGTGACCACAGTACACAGTACACAGCACAGATCATGCAGTATATAATTTTATAACAAGCAAAATATGTGTGATAAAAATAATCACAGATACCTATATGGTTGGAAATGGTCAGATAATGAAACACAATTGTAAGTGTATAAGGGAAATGGCTGTCTATACGGGCTCTGCAACTCCATACTAAGATAAGATAAACGAACAATAAAAATTAAGAGGCCCTCAAAAACCCTTAAATTCAATAATGAGAGAAAATGACATAACTCCAAACTATATTATTCATAAAGTAACAATATGGGGGAGATTCAATTGCCGGAGATGTGGCACGCGGACGTTGTGCTGCGCACATTGATGGCAATTACAGTTGAAATCTCCGCTGCGAGATGTCCCGTGGACTTTCCTATATATGTAAAATTATGTTTTATTATAATGTAGGTATTATATAAAAATTAAGAGGTGCTCAAAAAACCTTAAACACACACACACACACACACACACACACACACACACATATATATATATGTTTTAGGATTTTTGAGTGCCATTTAATTTTTAGCATGCAATATATAAGACATACATTACAATAAAACATAACATTTAACACACCACCCCCACATAAATATTATGTCACTGCCACATTACAACCCCCCCTAGACACATTCTAACCTCCTAGATACATCCTAACGCCCCAGACCCATCCTAACCCCCCAGACACATCCTAACCCCCCCCCACAGACACATCATAACTAGCCCACTAGCCCAGCCCAACTCACTTACCCAAGTTGAGCAGGAACTCCTCCTCCTTGCTGCTGGGACAGTGTGTGATGCCACACACTATCCGGGGACTGGGCTGAGCTCGCTCACTCCCTCCCCCTTAACATTACCCACACCTCCAATTCTCAGATGCGCACTACCGCCACCTGCTGGTAGAATTATTATTTTTTTAATAAAAAATAAAAAACTGCCGTGCCTGGGGCCCTGGAAATTTGTACCTGCCCCCTCCCCCTCTTGGCGCCCCTGGCTGCTAATACCCATATCTATGTTGTGCATTTTTCAGTCATATGAAAGATGGCTACCTCAGAAGCCTCAATCATTTTAAAAAGTTGGCTCCTATGTAAGGGAATAGCTGACACTATTATTAATACTTCCTTTCCTTTCCAAAACTGCATTGCCTGTAAACTGTTCTCTGTCAGGTGTCTACACCTGCCTTCATCTCAAACAGTGCTCTGATCAATGTAAAACCAGTAAACCCCCAGTGATTGAAATCAGATGGCCACTAGATATTTCTAATGTACTAATTACCATATATTTTTTCAGTATGCAGGTTTAAAGCAGCTCAGGAAGCTACAATATCCCCTGCCACTGATTCACGTTTGAGCTATAGTTGAACTATATGTACTGTATCACTACCGTAAGTTATTAGGGAATGGTAAGGAAGAAGTTGAGGTCACACTGATATCTTATATTGGGCCAAACAGAAAACAAACCAGTTGGACTGGTTTGGACTTCCGGACCATGACTGGCACAGCAGTGCACAGATCCTGAAGAAGTAAGGGATAAATGATGTCTTCTTTAGGTGGAGAAGTCAACATGTTATATTTAGCATTAGACACAGTAGGCCTATGCCTTGGAGTGGTTTAGGACAAAAGGCAAACAAGGATGACCCTTCAGAAAGTTCTCAGTGGACAAAAGTGCACGGAACTCATGAGTCTCAAGATTATTGTAATTTATTGAGCTGAAATAGGAGAAGTTCTATCATTTTAAGATGATGTCATCAGTTTGCTGCTCATGAAACAAGGAAATGTAATCAATATGCACCCACAAATTACATAAATATGTGCCGTACAACGAAGCAATAGGAAACTTACTAAAAGGAGAGATAGCTTACTGCACAGGATCATACAACTAGGTTACAAAAATAATGGCAATATTTTTCAGACAAGCAGAAACCATAGAGAGGAATTGGAGGAAATTCCCTGTGATGTCATAGTCACACTAGAAGACTATAGTGAAAAAAGTGGATCCCATTGCTGCTGATGAGCATCTATTTCTTCACTGCATTTTGCTGCAAATGTGTTCTAGTGGAATTCTCCAGTATAGATTCAATTGCTTGCAATGTGTATTTTAATCTAAATAAGTATTTTTTTATTTAGATTTTTATTAGACATGCATCAAGAAGAGACATAAAATGGCTTGCCATAAAGCAAAGAGAATAAAGACAGTCAAATGAGCTAAAGGAAAACAACCATATCATATATCACAGAGAGAAAAGCGGAATATATAATAAAATCAAGTGCTTACTATAAATGGTTGCGAAGGCAGATGATTTATCACAACAAAATCATCACAAATTACCAGCAAGTAATACGTTTGTACTTGAGATTTAACTTGAGCTGAGGTTTTATGAGAGATTTTAAAACTCTTCTGACAGTCTTTTTGTATTAATGTTGTATCTGGCCAGGTTTACCATCTTTTAGTGATGTTAGGATGAGATTGTATTAACAATTGAGTACATTTTAGACAAAGTGTGGGAAATTTACTTAATAGTGACTCCAGAAGATTTTAAACATCTCGTTCATATTACTTAACAGCCCAATTTACATCTCAGAAAGTCAGTTACAAACATATTGCTTTTTGGTGTAGAACACCAGATAAGTTAAATATATATAATAGTAATTTATCAAGATTTTTCTGGATATTTGGAAATAAATGTGAAATTAATTTCATATATGCCATTACTGCCCCTTCATAAAAAGAGTTTGGCTTGATATAAATAAAATCTAGTATCAATTATACCAGGAGAGTAACTAGACATATATGGGCCACCTAGCAACATTTTGTAAGGGCCGCCATGTAACACCCAACGGTGAAAGTCTCACATATACACAAGCAGATCTGAGATGCAAGGTACCCCCCACCTCAGCTATATTGAAAATTCCTTGAATGTCACTTTTTTTCTACTGGAAGGAATTTAATCCCAGGGCAAGATGCAAAAAATATATTTTATAAGAAAACAAATATGGCGAAATTACTGGATTCAGTCAAAACTGGTAACTTCAGAAAACAAAAAACATCACAACACGCCTTAAGTGCAATAACTTTTTTAGCAACAACTATGATTGCATTAAACTACCATCTGCTTAACCACATAAAATAAACTCGATGATGAAGATCTTTCCAAATGGAAAACCAAATAAATACCATATTTTAATGACATAATTAAAGGAGTTAATAGAATATTGCCTTGTGGTTAGAATTGTTTATGTTATATTGAGGTGTTAGTAGCATATACATTGGAACTGGATGATAGGTTTGCAACATTTAATTTAATTTATGACCTTATTTTGACTGTTTTACCACTCTTTTGTGTATACTATAGACTATCCTAAAAGCATTTACATGAAGTTTTTTTTTCTATTTAATAGTAGTCTTTGTGACTTTGCTAAATTGTAAGCTTTTGTGCAGAGTACAATAGCATATAACATATATAGTATGGACAGCATGGTGTCTCAGTGATTAGCACCAACTTTGTGGAGTTTGTATGTTCTTCCCGTGTATGCGTTTGTTTCATCTGGGTGCTCTGGTTTCCTCCCACACTCAAAAAACATACTAGTAGATTAGTTGACTGCTGTCAAATTTAACCCTAATCTGTGTGTGTTAGGGAATTTAGACTGTAAGCTCCATTGGAGCAGGGACTGATGTGAGTGATAAAATAATTCTTTGTCCGGTCCTGTGGAATTGGAGGCGCTATAAATAAATGCTGATCATGATGATAGTACTACTATCATTTTTGTTTAATTATATGTTTGTAGAAACTACTTCAAAACTCCATACTAATCATTAGTAGGGCTGGTGTAGATAGTACAGCATAAATTGAAGCAGAGGAGTCACTGCACTGGGATATCATGGTCTCGGGCGCCGAAAGGAGGGGGAGCCTTCTGTGCATTGGGAAGAGCTACCAACCTGGTGTGAGCACACCCCTTTCACTACTATGGAAATGACTCCAAGAACTTGCTGTACCGGGGACCGAAATTCCTCTTGATGATCATGGTCAAAAATCCCAGGTTTCTACAGAGACAGAGGCACATAACTGCAAGTGGGAAAAGAAGTCAATGTCAGGAATGGAGCATATGATGAGCATAAAAATGATGTGCCAATAATATAGCAGGACATCTTTGAAAGCCTGACCATGACAGAGTGACTACAGGTTACAAGACACATTTCCTACAGGTTCCCACCTCTGTTGACTGACACAAAGGGAAAAGCTTTAGAGACCATGGTTTAAATAAAAAAGAAAGAGAGAGAAGAATTATATATTTTGATAATGCGAGATTAAGAATATGTATTTTGATTGTTTTTATTAAACCTAATGTACATTGCACCTGAAAAGTGCAGACACCTCTTGAGGGAGGATTGGGACTTCAGAGAGGGATCGTGCCCACAGAGCATGTGCTAGCCCCTATAGTGGTGTTGGCCTGTGGACATCCGATCATACAGACCCAATGGTGAAGGTCCTGCTACAATCTTCTAATATAGACTGTTTAAGCAGAATGTTAATAGTGTAATCTGAGCTTTGCATGCTAGAAGTATGCAATTCTCTAATGTCTCCAATTTCCCAGAAGAAAAAACACTTGCTTAATGGTAGTTCTTTTTTTTAATGCTAGTTATTCCACATTCCTTTTCTCAACCACTGTCAATTGCATTACTTGCCCAATATAGGACCTATCCATGATAGAAAGATATATTTTATTCTTGTGCAACTAAAATACATTTCAGTGGGTGATAAATGTGGCTGCTGCAATAGTCTCCCATCCAACTGTATTCACACACAAGTTTTTATGTAGCATGTCAAATGCAAATACCGACAGTAATGAGTTATTATATAATGTGAAATATTATATGGAGCATTTGTTAAACATTACCCACTTGCCAGACCATAACCAGCTTCCAGCGATAAAACATGTTTTCTCTTTTCTCCCAATATGACCTGGAAATTATAATTTCTGCCTGTTAGTGTTCTGAAATAATGACTCCTAATTCCTTTCTGCATCTGTTGTAAATAGAGAGCCATCAAGCCTATATCAAAAAGATGTGACTTTTTGTCATATTTTACCTCAATAGAAAATATAAAACTACTCTTCTATGCAAAACTGTATTAAATCAGATCTTTCACCCAATATAAAATAAAGATTTCATCGCTATCTGCACACTTATAGAAATGTTATATGTACAAATGTATGAATTTGCTGAAATCATTATATGTAATAGATTATATGTAATAATATGTAATACATTACTGTGCTTTTTTCCCAATGTGCTACCATTTTGAATACTGAATAACAGGGCTTAAAAGAGGGCTGAGCCTTATATACATATTCTATTGATGTTGATTCAGTCTGATGAGTCTGTCTAATTAAACAACTTAGTCTAAAAATTGTTAAATCAAGAATGGGCGCTGATGTATCACCAAAAAGCAGCCTAAGTCAACATATAGGGAGCCACCTGCTCCGCAAAAACATGTATAACAAGGAAATGAAAACTCACAGCGCTGAAAGGTTCACATACACAAGAATGCCAGCATCTAACATGGATAGCTGTAACATAAGAAGAAAATATACATAGAGCAGTACAGTCCCAACATGGTATGGGGATGTAAAGGATGTCGTTAAAGGTGATCCCTCTTCCACAATGTGTTCTAGGTGGCCGATTAATGGATAACCACGTGTGGGGATCCCCGTAGGGTATGTGCTTACAAGATGGTTTCTTTAAAATCTGCACATCAAACAAATTCCTGATGGAGAACACGGAATCCTTTTCTACTGTAGTCTCCAGCAAACAAACATGTGTGCAAAAGATAAAATCACAGCATAATACCATTTATTGCAAATGATTCAATACACATAAAAACCGCAGAAGTAGTCTGCTTCTAGGAGCGTACCTCACAGCAAAATAAAAACAGCCAATAGATATTTAGAGATGGGGTCAGTTACCCACACGGCGGTAAGTTCTCAAAGCTGCAGTATTCCTCAGGTAGTCCTAAACAATTATCTTTCCTGTTGAATCAACGCGTTTCAAAACCAATGGATTCTTTATCAAGATAACAGGTAGACGAAATTAGGATCCTTTTAAACTGACAAAGTCCGGTCACATGTATAGATTTGACCAATCACGCTTATTGTGTACTCTCACTGCGGTCACAAGGTTGTCATCCGGAAGTTTAGATTAGATGTGTCCCACAAAGAGGCTTGGATGTTCTGCGGTTCAGTCATGCGCAGATCGATTTTATTCTCTATGTGGCCGCTCTTACATATATGATGATGATGCACATGTGTGAATCGATATTTTCTATATGCAGCCATTCTGGCTTATCATGTGTCTCAGATGGAATAAGGAGCAGTGATGCTCTTATATGCTCCCCATGAATGGATATAAAAATAATAATAAAAAAAAAGAAAAAAAAGAAAAAGAAAAAACGTCTACATTAATAGGATAATTTTACCCTCACTGCGCAGAAATAAAATATTATAATATAACACCTATGTAGATGCTAATATATCAGTGCAAAGTGTGAGAGAATTCTTGTGTTACTCAGTGATTCTAAAACAACTAAGCTAGTAGGAATATATAATAGATTTATAAACCTATCAATTAAGATTTTTTGATTTGCATTTAGAAATTGAGGCTACAGAAACACAGAAATTAAATGAAAATAAGAGCAAGTCAAAAAATATGAGTCAGAAACTTTAATTTGAGAAAGACTAAATTTATTAAGGGTCATGTGTATGATATAATCTTTATTAAACTGATATCTGAGCATTAGATCTGCAATTAACACAACAGTAAAATACATTGAAATATTATATCTAATAATATATAGAAATTTTTACCTTCTATTAGAAAAGCATCACGGCTAGACAGTATATTACTGCCTATTTTAACAGGTTTTTCACCTGGTCATTACTTGGTATTCATATTTTAATACTTCGTTAATACTTCGTTACAAGTTTTTTCCAATTTGGAGTATGAAGAATTTTCCACAATGTGTTCTGAATTTTAATATATTCTAATAAAGATTGTGATTTTAATGTAATAGTATTGTCATTAGAGTGCCCCATGATAAACACACTTACTTCCTTTTTGCCTTTATTATATTGAATAACTGGGCTTGTAATGAATATTTGTTGATTCTACCTGTCCTGGGTCTAAAATAGAGATGTTCACTGACCCCCGTGTTCTGGTTTTAGTTTTGGATCTGGATTAACTTTGTGTTTTCGTTTTCATTTTCGTTTTGGTTTTGGCAAACCTGCCCTTGCGTGTTTTGGTTTTGGTATTGGATCCCTATTTTTTTTCTAAAATCCCTATCTTTTTGCTAAAATCACATGATTTTGCTCTTTATTTCCCTACATTATTATTAACCTCAATAACTCTAATTTCAAGTCATTTGCAGTCAATTTTGACCACCTCACAGGTCACAATATTATTTTCATACACTTTCAAACAAAGACTGCAGCGACCTGGCTGGATGCAAAGCGACAGAGCAATGACACAAACACACAGCAGTTCATAGCATATCTAGGAAACATTTGTCACACAGCATTGGCTGAAAAGAAAAATTGTGCAAGATGGAATTGTCCTTGGGCCCATTCAGCCTCCAGTGCCACCTATACACTAATCAGGGCCGCCGAGAGGGGGGGGCGGGTACATTTTACCTGGGCCCGGGCTTGCCAGGGGGTCCTCGCTAGTAATTTTTTAATTTCTCTTTCTTTTTTATTTTATTTTATCTTGCGTTTTTTATTTTTATTTATTTTATTTTTTTCCACGGGGGGGCGGTTCGTCAAACTCGTTGGTGGGGGGAGCTGGAACAAAAAAAATAAAAAAAATCATACTCACGTGATCGCGGCACCGCGTCCCTCCTCTCTTCTCCAGTCGGGCGTGACATCATCAAGTCACGCCCGTCAGTCAGTGAGGAGCGCCAGACAAGACCAAGCCAGAAGAAAGACGAGAAGACAGAAGAGAAGAGAAGAATAGAAAGAAGCTGACAAAAGGTAAGGAAAGAAATGGAGAGGCAAGGAGAGGAAAACAGAAGGGGACAGTACTATAAAGAAGAGGGAGTAAAAAAACGGGGGAGAGAGGCTGAGTGTAAATAAAAAAAAAAGGGGAGAGGCTGAGAGTAAAAATAAAAGGGGAGAGAAGCATAGATTAAAATAAAAAGGGGAGAGAAGCATAGATTTAAAAAAAGGGGAGAAAAGCACAGATTAAATAAAAAAGGGGAGAGAAGCACATATTAAATAAAAAAGGGGACAGAAGAATTGATTAAAAGAAAAAGGGGAGAGAAGCACAGATTAAATAAAAAAAGGGGACAGAAGAATTGATTAAAAGAAAAAGGGGAGAGAAGCACAGATTAAATAAAAAAAGCGGAGAGAAGCACAGATAAAAAAGAAAAGGGGGGAGGCACAGAGTGAAAAAGAAGGGGCAGAGAGGCTGAGAGTAAAAAAAAAAGGGGGAGAGAGTAGCAGAGTAAAAAAGAAGGGGGGAAAGCAGCATGGAGGGCGCAGTGTGAGCATAAGGGCGCACAGTGTAGTTGTGAAGAAGGGGCACAGTAATGAGGGTGTAATGGCACAGGGGGCTTGTTGCAATGTAGTGAGTGTGTGAGGTAGGTGGTGGCTAATTAATGGGCGCTATTTTGTTTGTAGGGTGATGGTGAGGCAATTTAATAGTGGGGACTATTTATTTAAGATGGGGTGGTTTGGGGGCTATTAAATATGGGGGTGAGTTTGGGGAGAATGAGGTCTATTTATTAAATGTGACTATGAGTTATTTAATGGCAGTGATGGATGCGGGAGATAGGTATTGCTGTTTGCAAGAAGAGAATAGGTTTATTTATTAAATGTGAATACTATTATTTTAATGTTGGGGCTGGAGGAAGGCCTAATTATTAATCGTGGGTGCTATTGATTTAACGCCGGGGCTGGCTGTAATTTTCTAAATGTAGCCATTTTTTTTTTCCAAATAGGTCCTTCTACATTCCAGGATCCAGACAAGCCACAACTAAAGAAACCAGCAGCCACAGGTGGAGAAAGTGAGAAGAACAGGTAGGAGAGAGCAGCAGAGTGTGTGAAATGTTGTGATTCTAGTAGGGACAATACCAATTTTTGGTGAGTGTTGTGTCCAATGTAAGGTGCAGGCCAAGTCTGAACTCTTTGGGCCTGAGTCATTAAGGAGAGCAAAGCATTAAACAGGAGTAACATTTGCACCTGGGCAAAACCATGTTGCATTGGAGGGGGAGGTAAATTTGAAATGTGGGGACAGATTTATAGTTGGGGTAGGGCATGTCCTAGATCAACTTTAAATTTCAGTGTAATAATAAAGCTATCAAGTATTTGTATGCTAGATGAAAAAACAGCCAGTATTTAACTTATGTGCAAAATAATAAACTAATTTGCACCCCTTGCATTGTAACATGGTTTGTCCCAGAGAACATTTACTCCTTTTTTGCCTTAATGACTCAGGACCTTTGTGTACACACTGCATTGTTTCTATATTACACTGTGGTGCTAGATGTCCTGAAAGTCAGGAGTGCTTGAACATATGTGACGCTCTGGCGAATAGTGAGCCTAGTGATTTTGATGTTAGCCACGCCCCAATGGCGCATTTGCCATGCCCCCAAATGCATGACCACACCCTCCAAAAATTTTGTCGGTGCAAATTTTTTTTGCTTGCTCGACTATAAGGGGGGGGGCATGAATTTGTTTTACCGGGGCCCTGAATTCCTCTTGGCAGCCCTGACACTGATGACACACAAATCTAGTTCTCCATGATTCTTTGTGAACTTACGAAGCCCAGGGAGGCTCATGCTACATGTGTATGTGATTTAAGTGTGATACATTAATAAGTGGTTTTGGTGAACGTAAGGGTACCATAATAAATCCTTTGTGCTGACAGAAAAGGTGTATTCATTGCTAAGTGACTAAGGTGACGTCAGTCACGACCAGCTGTTCAGATTGCTGTATCTGGGACAGTCTGGGCGTTTGTGACACTCCCCAATAAATGAATACCCAGCCTCCACACTTATTGCAATAAGCCCTCATTTACCTTCTTCCGTTTGGCAGAGTCTTCTGTCTCCTACTTCATGCAGTATGAAATGCTGCCCGCCCATGCTGTACGGATCTGTAAATCTGTGACTGGTCTCAAGGAAAGGGACCAGCCTGACAGCAGTCCTGGCTGCTGGGAGGAGTTTCTGAGCAGCTGGAGACCCCTGTTTGGTGGGAGCATGAATTTACAAGCCAATAATAGTTAATGAATTGTAATTACCAATTGAATATACAATTGTCTTATCTACGGACAATAAAACACCTGATACATGAAAAGACTTTGTAGTAGTTATAAAGACCTTGATGAAAAGCAAAGAAGGAAATTCAGGCTGCTCTGGACTAATATGCTTGTAGCGCCCCCCTAGCATGCCAGAATAATACATAGTAGGTAACGAACTTCTCCTTAGTTTAAAATCCAGCTTCCTTCACCCCTCCCCCTCAACCAATGCTTATGTTCCTGTGTTTTTGAAACTCAGCTCTAGTTAACTTTTTAAAAAGGTCACTCATTTAGTTCTATTAAAATCAGAATTTTATAGAGGAACAGGGGAACGAAGATGCGCTATTGAGAGTGAAGATGTGAACGGGGGGCTGTCACGCCAGCACCTGTCACCAGGGGCGGATTGGGAACTTAAAGTGGCCCTGGAAAAATTTCTGGAAATGGCCTCATGTGGACGGGACCATATCAACTGTAGGTGGGGCAAGCACAAAAGGAGGCGGGATTAGTACAAAGTCGATTGTGCCACTAGAGGTCTGTAAAGTGCTAGACTCCCCTTTACATATTACCCTTCATCCAACATTCTCACCCATGGGACAAACATGTCCCTGGGCGGGACAGAACCCTAAATCAGGACTGTCCCACTAAAATCAGGACAGTTGGGTGGTATGATTATTGGTTCACCCACATAATGGCTGCCTTCTCTGTGTACGAGTGATGGGTACACTTTGACTAATACATAGTAAGTAGGACAATATGAGCAACTAAATTTAGCAGTAGTAAACCAGTAACAGAAAATGTCATCACAATATATAGTCATGGCCAAAATTTGAGAATGACACAAATATTATTTTCACAAAGTCTGCTGTCTCAGTTTTTATGATGGCAATTTGCATATACCCCAGAATGCGGGATCGAGGCACCACCAGTGCAGAGCTTTCTCAGTATTGGCAGCAGGCAGGTGTGAGTGCACACACAGTGAGGTGAAGACTTTTGGAGGAAGTCCTGATGTCAAGAAGGCCAGCAAAGAAGCCACTTCTCTCCAGTAAAAACATCAGGGATAGACTGATATTCTGCAAAAGGTACAAGGAATGGACTGCTGAGGACTGGGGTAAAGTAATTTTCTCTGATGACTCCCCTTTCAGATTGTTTGGGGCACCTGGAAAAATGCTTGTCCAGAGAAGAAAAGGTGAGGACTACCATCAGTCCTGTTTCATGCCAACAGTAAAGCATCCTGAGACCATTCATGTGTGGGGTGCTTCTCAGCCAAGGGAGTGGGCTCACTCACAATTTTGCCTAAGAACACAGCCATGAATAAAGAATAATACCAAAACATCCTCCAAGGGCAACTTCTCCCAACCATCCAAGAACAGTTTGGTTGTGACTAATGCCTTTTCCAGCATGATGGACACCTTACCATAAGGCAAAAGTGATAACTAAGTGGCTCAGGGATCAAAACATCAAAATTTTAGGTCCATGGCCAGGAAACTCCCCAGACCTTAATCCCATTGAGAGCTTGTGGTCAATCCTCAAGAGGCGGGTGGACAAACAAAAACCCACAAATTCTGTCAAACTCCAAGCATTGATTAGGCAAGAATGGGCAGCCATCAGCCAGTATGTGGCCCAGGAGTTGATTGACAGCATGCCAGGGCAAATTGCAGAGGTCTTCAAAAAGAAGGGTCAACACTGCAAATATTGACTCTTTGCATAAAGTTAATGACATGGTCAATAAAAGCCATTGACACTTGTGAAATGCTTGTAATTTTACTTCAGTAAACCATAGCAATATCTGACAAAAAGGTCTAAAACTTTGTGAAAACCAATACTTGTGTCATTCTCAAAACATTTTGCCATGACTGTACATATTTGTGTTTATTTAATAACAGGGTGCAAAGGAACTGCCAATATAGAAAAATACAGTTGGCAGACTGTCCTGTTCTCTCTTACCTGTTCTTGCTGCTTTCCCTACCTGTGGTTTCTGGTGTCTCTTGCTCAGTTTGCCGATTGTCTGAATGCTGAAATGCTGGGGGCCCCAACTAGAAAAGAAAATGGGTACATGAAATTTAGAAAACTCTAAGGAGCTCTGGTGTTAAATCAAAATAACTCACATATAATGATAAGGCCTCCCTCCAACCCCAACATTAAAATACTAGCATTTACATTTAATAAATATAACCATTTCTCACAACTATCCTGCCATTAAATAATTCATATTCAAATTTAATAAATAGACCTCATTGTCCCCAAACTCACCCCCACATTCAATTAATAGCCCCCAAACCACCCCATTTTAAATTA
This sequence comes from Mixophyes fleayi, assembly GCF_038048845.1. Taxonomy (NCBI): domain Eukaryota; kingdom Metazoa; phylum Chordata; class Amphibia; order Anura; family Limnodynastidae; genus Mixophyes; species Mixophyes fleayi. The sequence continues at coordinate 250,616,625 of NC_134405.1, forward strand.
ATAGTCCCCACTATTAAATTACATTACCCCATCACCCCACAAACAAAATAGCACCTTTTAGCCACCACCTACCTCACACCCACATTACATTTCCACACGCCCCCTTGTCATCACACACAGCACTGACATCAGCCCCCCTACACACACACACACAACACTGACATCAGCCCCCCCTCACACACACACAACACTGACATCAGCCCCCCCTCACACACACACAACACTGACATCAGCCCCCCCTCACACACAACACTGACATCAGCCCCCCCTTCACATACACAGTACTTCCATTATTTCCCCCTTCACACACACACACACACACACACACACACACACAGAAAACACTGACATCAGCCCCCCCTTCACACACACTGTACTGACATCAGCCCCCCTTCACACACACACTGTACTGACATCAGCCCCCCTTCTTCACACACACTGTACTGACATCAGCCCCCCCCCTTCTTCACACACACTGTACTGACATCAGCCCTCCTTCTTCACACACACTGTACTGACATCAGCCCCCCCTTCACACACACTGTACTGACATCAGCCCCCCCTTCACACACACTGTACTGACATCAGCCCCCCCTTCTTCACACACACTGTACTGACATCAGCCCCCCCCCTTCTTCACACACACTGTACTGACATCAGCCCCCCCCCCCCTTCACACACACTGTACTGACAGCAGCCCCCCCTTCACACACACTGTACTGACATCAGCCCCCCCTTCTTCACACACACTGTACTGACATCAGCCCCCCCCCCTTCTTCACACACACTGTACTGACATCAGCCCCCCCTTCTTCACACACACTGTACTGACATCAGCCCCCCCTTCACACACACACACACTGTACTGACATCAGCCCCCCCTTCACACACACACTGTACTGACATCAGCCCCCCCCTTCTTCACACACACTGTACTGACATCAGCCCCCCCTTCTTCACACACACTGTACTGACATCAGCCCCCCCTTCACACACACTGTACTGACATCAGCCCCCCCCTTCTTCACACACACTGTACTGACAGCAGCCCCCCCTTCTTCACACACACTGTTCTGACATCAGCCCCCCCTTCTTCACACACACTGTACTGACATCAGCCCCCTCTTCACACACACTGTACTGACATCAGCCCACCCCCCTTCACACACACACTGTACTGACATCAGCCCCCCCTTCTTCACACACACTGTACTGACATCAGCCCCCCCCTCTTCACACACACTGTACTGACATCAGCCCCTCCTTCACACACACTGTACTGACATCAGCCCCCCCTTCTTCACACACACTGTACTGACAGCAGCCCCCCCCTTCTTCACACACACTGTACTGACATCAGCCCCCCCCTTCTTCACACACACTGTACTGACATCAGCCCCCCCCTTCACACACACACACACACCCACACCTGTTATCAGCGCCCCCACTTCACACTTACCTGTCATCCGCTTCTAGCCGCGCTTTCTGCTCTGCTCACATGGGACGGCACCTGACACATGGTGCACGTCCCATGTGATACTTAGGCCACGCAGAGGGGGAGGGAGAGACAGATCTGCGGCCACTAGAAGGAAGGTGGCTGGTCCCGGGGAAAGGGGCCAGCCATCTTCCTTGTTTAAAACAAAAAAAAAACGTCATGCGGCACACGGGCGGCCTCAGGTCATCGGCCTACCGGTAAAATTCCCGGTAGTGCCTATGGCCAATCCGCCCCTGCCTGTCACCATCTTTGACTCTCCTACTCCCTTATACTCAAGTGCCTGCCCAATTTTACCATGGGAATACATCAAGATCAAAATCTTACAATTTTCCTTCATTCTTTCATATTTTCTTTTTTCTTTGGAGATCAACTATTCTCTTATATTTTAAAATAATTATAATTTTTATAATTTTGTACCCCCCTCCCCCCCCCCCCTGAAAAAAGCCTTGTGCCTTAGGATGCAGTCTGGTCACCTTATTGGATAATCAGGGCCTGGGTTAAAGCGGCTGATAACCATGTTTAAATTGAATAAGTTGTGTGTGGGAGAATATCCACACAATATTTCATGAAGTAGCACATCTTAACTAGTTTATTTTATAGTAAATAAATTTCATTTTTATTGACTTACTTTAGAAAGTTTGGATGGCTATTTTATAATAATCCTAAAATCTTAGAGTGTATATATATGCAATATCACTATTCAGTGGCTTTTCAGTTAGCATCTCAACCTACTTTTTTCACAAAGAACAGCACTTCGTCCCTTGGGTACCAATGACATATTTTTGTTACAATAAAAACTTGATCTTTCCAAGCATATTTCATTAGATAATAATTTTGTCAGAAGGTCCACACAAAGAGGCCATCTCAGGACACACCAGAGAAAATTCAGACTTAGTCTATGTGTATTATCTAAAGATGAGTATCTTTCTCACCCACGAGACACACAGATCTACACGTTGAATCAAATCAATCGGTTCTGGACAGACCTCTCATGCCAAAACAGAATGACAAATATGTTTTTCGGAGAATAGTTTATGACATTTTTAACAGGAAGATCAGCATTTGCGCTCAGGGAAAACATTGTCTCTCCATATGGGCCCCAGTGTTGAGATTTCCTGTTTCATTCCTTGACTACAAAAATGCTGAGCATCATGCTGCTGGAATTGCAGTAACACAATGTTTGTAAAACCTACATTTTTACAGTTATAATTAGTATCCAGTTCCTTGAGGGCCAGAAAAGGCAAAGCTGTTTTTACAGTGATTATTTGTTTACTCATATCTCTAAGAAACTAAAATACATATTTATATGAAGCATAATACATATAATTAAATGCACATATTAAAAAAGACACATTTTGAAGGTAAGGCTCTTAATCACATTAAGTAACTAATAAATGTAGTACATTGTTCAGAATCTATTTATATAGTAGTTTTAATATTACTTGTGTGTGTGTATGTACTGCACTGGGAAAGTGATAAAAGGCAAATATATATGTCCCAGACTTTCTGTGTTATGTGCTTTAAAACCCAAGGGAGATTGTTTGTGTTTGGGAAAAGCTTCCCAAAGAGTGTTTTTGGCTGTAGCAAAAGCTGGTATAAGGGTCCCTGGGGTTGAATAGAGAGAGAAGGATAGGCTCCATTCATCAGGCCCATTCCAGGGCTTCCAACATATCTGTACTGGTAATCAGGAGTTGTACCTGTGTGGTACCGATAAAAAGCTGCAAGGCACTTTCCTTAGTTTCCCGCTTACTGATGAATAGGTCAGATAACTGTGGAGATATGTAAAAGTAGGTCCCTTGGCGCATATGTATATGTAAGAAGACAAAGGTTTAATTACAACTTAAAATCTTAAATCTTGAACAGATATAGGCAAATCAAAAAGGTTGCAACCTCAATACATAAATGAGTATGCAGAGATAGTCATACAATAGTGGTGTTTGGATAACAATACAAAGGATCACTTACAGTCAATCAATCCACAAGGGAAATGCATCAGAATATTACTGAAGCTCTCTGAAAATAGGCCAGAACTGCCAGTAAATAAACCATAAATGTACATAATCTTCCAATGAATGATGCACGCTGGTTGTAGATGCAGAGAAGGTAAATGTACACCAGTAGGCAAAGTGAGCAGATCTTTAGGAGACATATAAAGTATTGTTAGGAGACAAGAGAATGAGGCAAATCCTCCCAATAAAATAAAAATGTATCAATACCAAGGCTGATAATCTCAAGAGGGAATTAGTGAACAGTAATATCCCTCCGAAAACTATCCAAAAGGCCAGTACATGGTTGAAGGATAAGGAAGGAGGACTCTATCATCATCACCATTTATTTATATAGCGCCACTGATTCCACAGCGCTTTACAGAGAACTCATTCACATCAGTCCCTGCCCCATTGGAGCTTACAGTCTAAATTCCCCAATATAGACACACACAGCCTAGGGTCAATTTTGATAGCAGCCAATTAACCTACTAGTATGTTTTTGGAGTGTGGGAGGAAACCGGAGCACCTGGAGGAAACCCACGCAAACACAGGGGGAACATACAAACTCCACACAGATAAGGCCATGGATGGGAATTGAACTTATGACCCCAGTGCTGTGAGGCAGAAGTGCTACCACTACGCCACCGTGCTGCCCTATCACTGTAACAGATGCTCAGCGTGCAGGGGTAGTCACGCTATTAATACTAAGCCCACTGCCACTTTTTCATCTACTGTAACAGGAGAAGACTACCAAATTAAATTAAAGACTCTCACACACACACACACACACACACACACACACACACACACACACACACACACACACACACACAGATATATATATATATATATATATATATATATATATATATATATATATATATATATATACAGGATTAGCCTCAGAGATGACAGCCTTTAGGTCATTGACTATTAAGTGCAAAACGGGGCTCTCACAGGTAATTCATACATTGGCCTTAAATATCATCAACTGTAATGCAAAATAACACTTGTTTATAGAAAATAGCAAACATAGCCACATATGGCGTGCTAACTCACTTGTATGGCCCTTTCTAACAAGTTGGCAGATTGGGCATTAACCACTTTCACTGTAGTGATGTTGCACAAAACAATACACAGTGCTTGTACTGCTGAGGATATCTCCTTAACTAGTCACTGTGGCCATTTGGTGTTGTTCCAACTCATCATGGTCAGAGCGCTCTTTTGTCTTGAACTTGGGCTCTCTGTAGAACAGGACTCCCCACAATTCATATCTAGCAGAAAGCGTGGGTGCCCCCTCAATTTACTAGTACTGGTACAGGGCTTTGCTAGGCAGGGCTGGTGGCATTATAGCATAGAATCCTGCAGTATATAGCATAATATGTAAGGAGTATTAACACACCCTTACTGTACTATGCTCGCCTGCCTACACACTCCCACGTTCTGCCTCTGTAAGTGCCAGAGGGAGATACATCTCAATATACATCATAAATTATTCCACTGAGCATGCGCAATTCTAAAATGTGGTTTTAGCAATTACGAGTTAGACCTACATCAGATGGGCGTGGTCACACACCTTTTTAATGGTATTGAGGTGGATCCCAATATTCAGGTTGCAAACTAGCGACACCTAGCCTATAAATATAACAATATATATACCGATAAGCCACAACAACCTTTGACAAGTGAAGTGAATAACATTGATCATCTTGTTTCAATGGCACCTGTTTAGAGGTGGAATATATTAGGCAGCTAGCCCGTCTGGTCCAATCCCACAGAAGAGCTACTGTAGCATAATTGTTGAAAAAGTTAATGCTGGCTATGATAGAAAGGTGTCAGAACACAAAGTGCAATGCAGCTGGCTGTGTACGGAGCTGCATAGTCGCATGCTGACCTCTGTCCACCACTGGGAGCATCTACAATGGGTTCCGCCCCGCTATGTAATGCCATGTAATGCCATGTAATGCCATGAATTTAGGCATTTCATAGCAAAGGCGGGACCAAAAGGACGCGATTTGTCGAGTCCCGTCCCGACCCCACACGCCCACCTCTTCCCCCGGAGCTCCTGGTAGCCAAATTGGAAAGGTTGACAAGTATGATTAAGACACTTGGTAAAGCTGCAATTAGCATTATATATTAAAACAGTATTAGCAAATAGTCATAAAATAAGTCAACAGAAAAATAAAAATAATATTAATATAAAACAAAAATATTTTATAAAACGATAAATTCATTTTCATTGTCTATCTGCTTACCATATCATATGATCATAAAGATATATCATGAGGATATAAATGTTATAACAATAAAGTGAACATAGTGACATTTCGAATTCCTAAAATATATTTATTTTTTGGAATAATGGATTTAAGACTTAATTATCTGAAAATGGAAGTACTGGTCCAAAACTGCAGATCACTCTGTGAACCCAGAATGAAGTAGTTTTCCCCATTCTACCTCTAACTATGTTTGACCCTGTTCTAGAATTTTCTAACTGTAAAATATTTAATAACTATTTTTGTTTGTAAGTAACATATTCTGTCTCACATCATTTATACGTCTCTCTCCCTTCTCTGCATAACTAATGTTATTTTGTTTTGCTTTTTATACTAACAACCTATGGATAGAGCATAGAGTACAGCTTAAAGGTAACTGTAATACAAAAATGGAGACATAGTGTATTTATTTTGCAATCATTTTTGAAACCCTGGCCAAACCCATGTCACATGTGGGCGTATAGGAGACACACTTCACTAGATGCACACAGCTGTAGTAAGGTACAGTTAAGCTGGCCACTCTAGTGAGGTCCTCTTTCTCAACTGCAAACCTAATGTCACAACTGGTAATGATGATAATGAAGAACAAAAGACATGTGCCTAAATAAGATGGAATTTGCAAATGTTTACTGTTTGCATGGTTATGGAACAGGGTCACAAAAATTATTATTATTATTATTATTATTATTATTATTATTATTATTATTAATAATTATATGTTGTGCATTTGTTTGATGGACTTCAGTCAGAAAAAATAAGTTACAGTAATATGCAAAATAGAACACAGCTGAGCAAACCCTATTGGGAGTGACAACGATTGCTTATATAAATAGTAAAAATCAAATAAAAAGGACACCAAATAATTGTTATAGAAGTTTCTCACATAGTACTAAGCTAATCAAAATGAACGTACAAATAAAAAAATACCCTATATCAAGATTCAGCTCATTTCATTTGTGTAGTGGAACAGAATGAAGTAAAAAGGACATATTCCCTAACATACACACACACACACACACAAACTGAGAGAGACTAAGGTCAATTTAATAGCAGACAATTAACGTACTAGTAAGTTTTTGAAGTGGGGGTGGAAACCAGAGTACCTGGAGGAAATCCACGCAAGCACAGGGAAAACATTCAAACTCCACACAGATAAGAACGTGATCAGGAATTGAACTTATGATCCCAGTGCTGTTAAGCAGAAGTGCTAACCACTAAGCCACTGTGCTGCCCATATGGATATGGACTGTAGTGAGTATAAGATCTATAAGCTGGACACTTGGCTGTATCAGGTCAGCATTTGATTGTGGTAGGTGACTTATATATTGAGCATTGGGCTATATATGATCATAGTTTGCTGCTTGTGGTTGGTATTATGCTGTTATGCTAAACACAAGGCTATATGTGGAAAACATATTTGGTGGACACAGGGCTGTACATGGTGGGCATGAAGCTGTCCACTATTCATAGTGTTTAAATGTTTTCCATATCACATACACTGAGTTTACAGCTCATTATCTGTCTTATTTTGTATATGTGTCCATGACAGTATTTATCTACAGCTATAATAAAAGGGGGCTCCATGCTTAGTTTGTGTCCTGGGTCCATTTTGTCTAAACATAACCCTGCAAATTACATTAACTGCTTACAGTAATATACATAAACAGAACATCATATACTTTATACTATGTCACCAGCTCTGTACACTAATAATCTTTTATAAACACTACTAAGCCCCACACATATTAAGTGTCTCACTGCCTACAGTTATACCTCTACATACAACAATAAATTTCCCAAGTTACATGATGTCCAACACTACCAAAATATCATAAATCCCACACATCACACTGTGTTCCTCTGTTATGTACAATAACGTCACTACATATTCTACTAAATTCTACACCTTCTGCAAAAATAATTTAAAGTTCTATGAGTCCTATTGAGAGTAGAAAAATAATAATAATAATAATAATAATAATAATAATAATAATAATAATAATAAACTGCATATTGTTGATGTCCCCTTTCCACTGCACGAATACCTTCCCAGGTGTTATCACTTAATACTGTAAATTGCAAATCAAGACTCAGACATCTTTTTAAGTTTGGAAAAATTAGTTCACAGATTTATTTATCATAAATTACTGGTGGAGAGAGCACAATGCGAGCCAATCAAAACAACTGAATCCTGAACTAAACAAGTAGATGGACAAATGACCCTGAATCCACTAAACTAAGGATAAACTCCCTTATTGAATGGCTGGCGCTAATTCTGGTATCAGAGTGTCTACTAGACTCACAATGACATGCCCAAACAAAGCAGGTGAATTGGTCCTTCACACAAAAGGACCAAGAGCCACCTTTACTTAGAAAGTGGCAGCGACCTGCGGCCAATCAGCGATAGCAGTGCTTTTCTACTACCACTGTGGACTTTACAGGACAAGCAGCCTGCCACCAAACAACCTAACACAATCCCCTTACCCCCCAATGGATCCGTTCAAGGAACAGTCACAAACCATCTCCAGTGAGGTCATCCCCATCCGATCTAAAGAAGGGATCCCATTCTACCGTACTAAAGGGACATTTAGTTACCAATGAGCCTGCAAATTCTAATGACTGCATTATTGGCCCTAATTATAATCATTTACCTCTTCTCATGGAGTATATTAGTGCCTCCTAATGGGGCACTAATATTTTCCCTAAAAACCTGGAAGGTGAAGACCACTCGTGCCTGGGGATATACATGTTCATTGAATTGAGGGCATTCCAATGCCACTCCCCTGGAGCTTCTTAACTAAAGGTCAGTGGACCCGCTCTGTTTGCAGCCATCGCCTCATGCTGGAGGCACTAACCATTCCTTGCCAGCAGATCCTAGTGACGTATCTGGCCAGCACAAATTGCGACTGACCATTTCAGTTTGATCCCTCTAAAATCAGGCCTGCTTTTAATGCAATTTGACGGATCTTTTGTAATCTAATCATCCCTTCCTAGAAGCTTGATAAGTCTGTTGGGAAGGCCTGGAGTCAGAACCTTTGAGACTACTATGGTCATAGCTGTGCTAAGTGTACCCTTTGCAACCAGCTAGAAATTCAATGGGGTGGTGAATGGATGACTGCTGCAACAGAAAACCCATCATAAGTCACGACTGTAGCCACCCTAAAACTAATTAAATGGGTTTTGGATTTGAGTTGATAATGGCTATGGACCGCATAAATTACACCAAGTCGAAACTTGCCAAAGTGAAGAAACCCCATGTAGCAAAAAATGTGAAAACCCCCTCTAGACTGCTAGCTCCTTAGCGTAAAAAAGGCTGCTGGACATATGGTTCGGATCAACTGGAGTAGAGATGTAATCCCAACATTCGTTACCCAAACGGTGCGTCAGGAGCTTCCAAATGTAACACACAATATGTGTGCCTCCGAGTAACATGTGCCTAGCAATGTGCATCGGCTGTGGGGCCTTGTAGGTATCGGACTTCTTTTCTCCTAACTGCAACATAGCTTCAATGTAACTAGGACAGGATGGACCGCCTATGCTACCCTGTCTGTTGTTGATGGAAATCGGCTGAGCTTACTTTGCCACCGTTCCCTTTCTTTATCCCAAATGTGCCCTCTAACCGCAGTAGGAGGGGATTTAGTTGCTGCCACCACTGGACTCACGGCATCCAGAACCGGGTTTCTGTGGATGGATCCCCCTGGGCCTATGCCACTGGCCAGAGCTGCTGGAAAGCGGGCAGAGCGGTGGTACTGGAAAGCTGGGTCCAAACCTCAGGACAGCCGTAAATGGATTAGATTTGGGTCTAATCTGTAGGTCTCAGGAAATTACAGAAGGGAAGAAGAAGGTATTGAAGCAATTGATCTTATTCGCTCAAGTGCCCTGATAAGGATAGTTCACACTGTTTGAAGGTATCAGTGATCAGAAAGTCAGATGGAACAATAATGATACATTACAGTACAAACCAGTACTGTTTTATACAGTTTTGGACACAGCTTAGCAGGGGGTAAGACAGCCCCCTGAACTCTTTGCTGGCCCCAACAAGTCTGAGTTATTTTTAGCATCAGGATGCAATATGTTTCCTCAAAACATGGATTTAAATGCAATGCAAAGTTAACAGAATGTACACTAATCGGCTATATCCCAAAACCTTCTGTGTGCATTATTCAGACAGGATCTGAGATGCAGAATACAAGCCACACAGAAAGAGAGACAGCGCCCCACCCTGCTGTGCATACAGGCTGAACAAACGTGTTGGCCACTGAGATGAAAAGGTCTAATTAACATGAGGGCCCTTTAGCAAAGTTATACAAATCCAATCTTGACATCCTGTCTCAGACGTTACAAATCAATATCTCAGAAATAAAGGAATACAAAGTGCCACATGATATAATAAAATAAGTACATTTCCAATACATAGTATCAAGAATTAGTACATTTGCAACAATTTAAATTGGCACACTTTGGTAATAATTTAAATATATTATTACAATAACTTATTTATAGCTGATCCAGCCACAGTAAACATCCCTCCTAAGCCTCAGCAGCCGTTGCCCCAATCCTAATTAATTGGGTGCTGTATTCCCTTGAGCTAAGTCAATAAAATTGATGGATGGCGGAATGGTTGCTCTAACTGACAGTTTTAGTCAGGGGAGAAAATTAATATGTATCACCCCTGCTATCTAATGGCTGTATACCAATACTGCATTAACAGTGGGTAACTATCAGGGTATTCGCATTCGATAATACTGATAGTGAAAGGTACAATGAGTGAGTTGTCCAATGCTTAGTTTCAATCACTAAGTGATACAAAGTTAGATCATAACTCTCCTTCTCGGACCGCATCCGCATTGCAACCTAATTTGGTAATATAGAATTTTAGCCACTGGTGAATTAGTGCTCTATGCACATGGACGCACAAATGGAGGATACTAGATGCCCTGTGCTCGTCATGTTATAGGCTTTGTCAAGGCAAACCAGATGCTGACAGACAGGGACCAATAACTTCTATGAACCAATCAGTTAACTCAATAATCACACCCTGGCTATAGGTGTACCTGCGTCTGGTATCAAATCTGTCCCAAAATGACCATTCTTTAGTAGAAAGATGTATAAATCTATACATAAACTCGTCACCGGTGTTGCCATACGATTTGAGTTGAAGCTATGAAGTATGCCTAAGGCAATTACACAGTAATAAGCAATAGTAAATAATGAAAACTGAAATGGTTGCTTCTAACCTCATCCCAATGCTAGTAAATCCTCCTCATAGTGAAAAATGTTGCTTCTCATATGAAGATAACAAAGAAAGGCTCTAGCCTGATGTGGGTCCTGTTGCTATGTCGAGTGCTGCAACATATATGAAGGCCGCCCGCCAGTAAGGGCAGGACTCTACCCCTATAACCGCGTGAAGTGTGTTGTTATAAAGCTAAGATAGGTGAGCGTGTAATAGCCCTTCAGATTTTGTGGACCCTGGTCAGTGAGCTGTCATGTGTAGTGTATACAAGATGTAGTGTGAGTGCCTTACTCACCGTTGGTGCATAGTTGGTCTCGCATCCGCAGGATCTATTTGCCAGCATGAGTCATGCCGGATGGTGTCGTTCCTCAGCTATTGGCCCCAATGATCTGCTGTGAAGCTCCGTTGCCAACTGAAAATCCTCCTCACCCATTAGAATCTATGTTACTGAAGTTGGAAACTTACCTGGCAATGAGTATCCCTGCCAACTGCAGGAGCCCGGTAGCAGGAACTGGACAACCCAGATTTACATGGGTGGACTGGAGAGAGAAGCCCAGAATATAGGCATAATGCAGGGGGTAGGAGCTGGAAAAAACAGGCTAATACTTATAAACCCATTGAGGGAAGCTAAAAGGTGGGCATTCGAGTAGAGGACTGTGGGAGGGGACACACCCCTAACCGGGAGGCACGGGGGTTGGGAATTACCTATGGGCAGCATCAAAATGGGGGTAACTTATATTATTTTATTTATTTTTTGTATTTCCATTAAATAATAATTTTTAATATTCTTTATGGTGATGGAGGGGGAGATGATGGCGGGAGAATGGGGGAGCCAGTGGCATAACAAAGGGGGGAGATTGGATTATGACAGCATATGGGGAGGTAAATGACAGTCAAAAGGGGGGGTGCTCACTGGCCTGGCCACGCAATGAGGGGTAAAGCAAGGCACAATGCATTGCAGCCACAAATTTATATTAGTAGTACTCACATGTAAATATCTAAAATCATCCATGAACCACGGACTGTTATGCCACTGGAAATGACTGGGTCGTTTTTGCTAACACATTATCTATCTATCTATCTATCTATCTATCTATCTATCTATCTATCTATCTATCTATCTTCCTGAATATTCCTGCAATATAGCTAATGAGACATTTGCAGGGAATTATGTGAGTTTAGTAAATTGGCTGCATCTGCTCTTGTGCTCTTTCCCTGTGACACACCCATTTTCTAACAAAGATCTAACAAAGATACACATATACATTGTATTAACATTGAAATGCATAAACTGCATTAAAATAGACAAATACATACATGTCAATTATTTAACTATATACTTACCAGTTTAAAAACTCCTTTACCAGACTTTTTCTTCCTATGTCTGCACCTTTCCTCTCAATTCTCTATACAAAATCCATATCCACTAAGCCTCACCAATAGTAAGTTCATTGCGGAGGAGTATAAAAACCCATTCAGCCTTCTTGAAACAAGCCCATTGTAAGACTACAATTTATTGTAGCATGAGGGTCTCATGTAAATTTGGTGCTAATTTATTAGCAAAAAATAAGCATTTCTGTACTGTGCATGCTCACCAAAAATAGTACGGTTATGTCCGTATGCAGAGTTGGTTAAATACGATGGTCATCATCAGTACTATCAAGCTGCTTCTGATTGGTTGATTGTGGATTGGCCCCTCCAGCTGATAGTCCTACCTACATTTGTCACGCACATATTATATGAAGTTGCAGGAGTCTAGTCACAGTACTTATTTGCAAGTTTAATTTGTACTAGCACAAAAAGGAAGTCAAATTTGTATAGGCTGATGCAATTGAGTGTTTTGTGTACTGTGACTGACACATTTGCAACTAACACTGTAAACACACTACTGTCTATGAATTTTCATAGCAATCTAATATTTCTTTTCATCACTTCAGAACTTTTTTTGTTGGAAAAGAACAATTTTGCCAGGACAAGTCAAACACATTTTTTTTTCAATTTCTAAAAAATGTAATCCTAAAATTAAAATGGAAAAGTTATCAATTTTTGGCCAGGCAAATGTATTGTATGTGTTTTAGGGATGACATGCTTTTTAAAAAAGTTTTTTAAATATTTCTTAAATTAAATAAACAGACACATGACAACACATAAAATTCTTTTAAAATATTGTGCCTTCTTTATTTTAAATTGTTTAAAATTGGTTAGTGAATTAACATAAATAATATCTTTACACTCACGCTATTTTGTTTTTCTTACGTATAGAGTTCTCTGTTGGGCAATAAATATTCTCCATCAGTGACTTTGCAGCCAGCAGCAGCAAAAAAATAAGCAGGAAGTGTATCTACAGGTCACACGTAAGCCTCTTTGGAATGTTTAACACAAAGGTGAAAAGTCGGTTCAGGCTTCAACTTCATGTCTTCCTTGATAGTCTGAAGATTGTGCAACCTTAACCTTAAGTCTATGATCTGCATTTGCAATGCAATTTCGTCACTGACTAAATTGTTGCCTGGGTTACATTTCTATGCATAATGAACATTCCAGGCCACAGTAGCTGTAGCGGCAGGATTGTCCCAGGCTGCTTTGAGTCATGTACTGAAGCAGGTCCTACGGGTTATTCTTGTGGCGCATCAGGCAGTTTAAACATTTGCCATTGGATGAGGAATCACTTTTGTGATATGGCAGAAATTTTACACCACAGATCAGTTTAATGCATGTAATAGAAGCAGTGGATGTTACACATGTAGCCCTTGTACAAGTATTAAGAAAGAAAGACATTTTTCAGAACCAGAAACATTTCTATTCACCAATGTACAGACTATAATTGATGTATCTCTCCTCGTCTTTAGCCCTGTCAAATATCTGGGGAATAGCCATGACTACTTAATTATGAGGCAATCAGCAAAATGATGTAGATTATCAGAGAGTCAAGATAAACATGTCCTGTAAGTATAAAGATACATAGCACACAATTGTTGCTACAATAACTCCATAAGTGTTTTTGCACAATGCTGTTTTTTGTTAAATAAAGAATAACCTTCTTATTGTGTGCTTTTTTCCCAATGAAACACATTATAGTTACTTGAATCACACATTGGTTATTTTTTTTTAAATGTGTCTATTTGCTGGAGACAGTGCCTACCCATTCGGTCCGTGATGCCTCGCTTCTCTTTAACATTTATCCAGAGAACAACAACTCACATACAATTTGGTACACGCTTACACCATATCAGAAATTGAACAAACCTTTGTTCTGCTAAATGCCCATTTTGTTGCCTTCATCAGTCTGAAAGAGCCCTCATATATGCACCATTAGTTTTGTGTGACATTACTGCTCTGTGTTCTATTTTTCATATTGTTACCCTCATCAATAGGGTGCGTACTGAAAAGGAGGTAGACATTGTGTTGGAGGAACCAGAAGATCCTAATCTTGAGTAATTTTCCATGGAAAAAAGCCAGAAGGTTTAAAAGACATTAGCTAAGGCGTATACTTGATAGTTCTATTCATGACAAAAACATCTAATAGCTTTTTCTTTAAGCCATGTAAAACTACATTATAATGCAAAGGATGATATATTGGTTAATGTATGTGCAAATGTCCATTTAATGCATGCATCACAGTGTTCCATGGTACATGTAATGCTTTTAAAATGATTTTATACCCCTCTTCTTTTGATTTATACCTTTCAACAATGATATCCCATATACATTTTGAAAGCATCTTGCAGACCATTGCTATACCAGTAGGATGCAACCAAGAAAACTGCAAATAATTCCTTCAGGAGCAGCTGATCTTTATTTGGGTCAGTGTCCTATAAAACATCAGCAATGCTGCTATCTCATATATTATATTAAACATTGTTTAATTCCTATACTCCAGTCTTTCACCAAACCATATAAATATTCCTCCCATATTAGTACCCAGTTAAAACAGTAGTATCATTCAAAAGTGTTTTTAATATTTTGTGTCATGTTAAAGGTAATTGCAAATTTGTTGTCTAACTTATGCTATTTTCTAATAATACAAAATTTTTAATAATTTTATTGTTTGGCTCTTTCGTTTTTGTACGATTTTTGAAGTAAATTGTTTTAGACTACAAATGTCCAAATGTCACTTCACCAATTGCTGTGTATAGCAGCATGTGAATGTCATGTAGGCCTCTTCATTGATACCAGTTAACAGAAGCGGCCTCATTTATTAGGCTCAAAATGGCCTTGGTGCAATGCAAAATCCTCTTTGGTGGTGCTGTGCCCCTAGATTTGTACAAGTTCACCTAGATATCTTCCAAACAGCCTGAGTTTGTGGAGCAAGATTGTGGTGTTTACAGAGGACCAGGAATTTGCACCAGCTGATGGGAGGAGTTGGGTAGAATGAAAGTGTTCCTTGCAAAGTACAGAGTGTACCTAGTGATTCACGAAAATTTCAAAGCGGTTTGAAATGTTATCAAATTTCACCAGTTCAATGGCCGCAAACATGTTTGAGGTACAGTTCTCAATATACCCCGATTCAAAGTTGCTCTTGAAATTTGTGATTTGCATCTGCTGTTCACTTTTGCGGTTCACCCTTCATGGTTTGCTTAATGGTTTATGTCAAAATAGTTTTACTTTTTAACTCTACTTATAAAATATGTTGAAATAAAAAAAGTACTATATTTTTAAAATTCGAATTCTACTACGTTAAAAAATTGCAGTTCGCCATTCACGTTGGAGGTTCGCCATTCAAAATAAAAATAAAACATTAAAATATATTTATTTAAACTAGAATGTGTTTATGTGTGAAAAGACTTGAACATGGTTAACCAGGCTCAAATATTTTCAGTCTAGCTCAAACTTTCTTGGATTAAGCAATTTTCTTCTGAGATTTAAAACTTGAGAAATGAAAGCGAATTGCAAATTTTTGTACCAATTCAATGAAATGGTTCAAGCTTCTCTAGTGTTGAGGAGTAGAGAAAAATTAAGATTTTATTTTATGGAACAAGGGTGGAGAGGGTGCGTTATAGGGGCATTGTCAGCTGTGGACTTTTGGACTACAGCAATGGCCAAAAGTTTTGAGAATGACACAAGTATTGGTTTTCATAAAGTTTGCTTCCTCAGTTTTTATGATGGCAATTTGCATAAATTCCAGAATGTCATGAAGAGTGATGAGATGAATTGCAATTAAGTCCTTCTTTACCATGACAATGAACTTTATCCCAAAAACAATATGCACACAGCATTTCAGCCCTGCCACAAAAGGACCTGCTGACATCAGGTCAGTGATTTTCTCATTAACAAAGGTTTGAGTGTTGATGAGGACAAGGCTGGAGATCACTCTGTCATGCTGATTGAGTTAGAATAACAGACTGGAAGCTTTCACAGGAGGGTGGTGCTTCAAATCATTCTTCCTCTGTTATCCACGGTTATCTTCAAGGAAACACGTGCAGGCATCACTGCTTTGCACAAAAAGGGCTTCACAGGCAAGGATATTGCTGCTAGTAAGATTGCACTTAAATCAACCATTTATTGGATCATCAAGAACTTCAAGGAGAGAGGTTCAATAGTCATGAAGAAGGCTTCAGGGCACCCTAGAACATGAAGCAAACGCCAGGACCATCTCCTAAAGTTGATTCAGCTGCGAGATTGGGGCACCACCAGTGCAGAGCTTACTCAGGAATAG